>NW_028318500.1:600000-900000 GCF_062004578.1 Staurois parvus | reverse complement strand
CATGAAGAAAGCCTGACTCCAACCAATGCAATCTCCCACTCCCATGGAGGAGGGAGCCTGAGAAATTGACCAACACCACCCCTGCCCCTTTCCCCCATCCGAGAGAGCCTCTTAATACCATTGCCCCTCATACACCATCTTCCCCACCTGGCAAGAGAGAAAGACATCTTCACAATTTGACATCTGCAGGAATGAGAGTCAGGCTCTGCATATACCATAAGGCAGCCCCTCTCAGATCCCACTTTATCCATGTGCATCCCTTCAGTCCCTTCTTCCAGGGGGCAGTTCTGCCCCCCTAGGCAAATTGCAGTATCTATACCATCCATAGTTTGTAGATGCTATATCTTCACAATGCAATATACACCTATTGGGTTTTTTTTTTGTTGTTTTTTTTTTTTTTTAAACAAAGACATGTAGCAGAATACATTTTAGCCTAAATGTATGATCAACTTGAGATTATAATTTTTATGGCTGAAAGTAATTATATTGTTCAAAATGTTTGGTCTGTTTATAGTGCAAAAAATTAAAAGAGCACAGGTGATCAAATATCACCAAAACTGAAAATAATTAAGTGTTTTGTAATGTTTGTGTAAGTGGTCAGCTAGTGTTGAGTCACAGATTGAGGAGGAGGAGGCTCATACATGTTTTATCCTCATAGCACAACTGCACTCTATGGAGTGATTGGAGGGAAGAGACCCACCTTCACACAGCTCACAGGAACAGAGCTGAGGTTGTCAATCTGCTTAAGGTTGGGAAAACCTGTCAGATGTGATTCATGCTGATAAGAGGAACAAAGCAGACAGGAAAGACCCAGTTAAGAGCACCAACACAAGTACACACTATAGAGGGATTTGATTTTGTTCATATTTCATGTCTGAGGTTTACAACCATTCAGTTCTTTGGACATGTGGTAACACAAGTCCAAGACTGGTAAAACCTATAAAGCCATCAAAATCTACACCTTCTGAAGGGTGACATTACTACAAAAAACACTGTTGCCACTGTAAATTGAACACACAGGATTTGCCAGGACCAACAGAAACTGTTACAGGACAAGAAAAAACCCAAACCACACATGACAAGAGCCAGCATGTATGTGTTTTTTGCCTGTAGATTCACCAACCCCCTGCCACCAGTCATCCACATGTGGCAGTATGTCATTGGACTTTACAACCAAGCTGCCCTATATGCTTACAGGCAGTGTTCCTTTGTGGTGAAGTGTGCACTGCACCACAGGAACAATGCCGACACTACAGTTCCTGGTCACAGTTTACAAAGCTGGAGGAACACTCACCTGATCAAGTTATCATTGAAAGTAATAACTGGGAGGCCCAATACCTGTGAAATTGAAAGGGAAGCTCCCTCCCATCAGTCGGAAAGGGTTGATAAACATGAAGATTCTACCAAATCAACCTTTTAGCATCTACGAGTTACTGAACAATGCCAGAGTTGATATGGTTCTTGATTGTTAGACATGCTTTCACATCAGCTTACTGGGGACCATGTACCCATCTATCACATGATTACCTATAGGATTCCACCACACATTAGAAAAAAGCATAGGAAAATGAACTGGCCTGATCACTGAACAGAAATCAGACAAAATAGCCATCATTACTGAAGGTTAATTTGAAACTTCTCAAAGTTGCCAAACTACTTCACAATGGGTCAAATGCTACAGTGTAAGCAAAAACATGCTGGTGTGGTCATTTGATAAAGTTATTCCAGTTTCTGAAAGTAGCTATGAGAACATGTTTGTATGAACAATTAAAGTGAAACCAAATAGTTTTGACCTGCATTTATTTAAATTTGATACATACAATTCATGCTTTCACCAAGCACAGCCTAATTCAAGATCACTATAGAAAAGAGATACAAAGACATTAAAATGGGTACAAAATTCCAGAGTGTACAGGCAACAGTGATAAGAGTGCATAGACTTAATGCACAAAGTGCAGCTACATTACCTTCTGTAATTCCCCCTCCACCAAGCATTTAGGAATTGGGTTACATTAGCAGTCACCATACTTTCTATATTCTAGTTAACTCCCATAGTGCAAACAGAAGCCCAATAAATTTAATCTCAATATACATTTTAGACAGTATCCATCAAGCTTTTCATGTAGTCTGGAGGCAGTTGTATTGATCCTGAACTCAACTTGGCGTAAAATTTGTCAGCATCATCCAGTTTAGCAGCTGAGTTTAGAAGCTGGCATATACCCGGCATCACCAAGCATCCTTAGAGTTACATTACCATTGTGGTGAATCACAAGTTCAGTAATACTGCCATGATTTAGATCCATGCGTCGCCAAGCTTCAGGAGGCAGCTGAAGAGCCCTAGGGAGGAAGAAAAAAGTTTAGTTAATTTTTGGGGAAAATATCTACTAAAATGTGACCCAATATGACTGGTCACAGTAGAGATTCAATTGTGCAAATTCCAGATATTATGCTTTTAAAGAGCATCTACACCCAATAAGTAAATCTTAAATGCATATTTAAAGTGGTAGTAAAAAAATCCAAACTTTCTCCCCCCTACAGGCTTAACACAGCAGCATGCTTTTTGAATGGCTAAACTGATTACATGCTGTGGAGTCATGGCTGTGGCACAGCTCTTGATGCACAGCATGCCATTGATTAAAAGCAAAGTGTGCATGCGCTGGTAAAGTCACCAGCTGCTACACAAGTAAATATCTCCTACCCTGTATACATTTACGAGATATTTATTCACTGTACCTACAGGAAACCTGTAATAAAGGAAACCTTTATTACAGGTTTACCTGTAGAAAAAAAAAGTTTGCTACCGCTTTAACAAAAAGCATAAAGAGAAAGGTCAGAAATCTTGTGAGCCAAAGCCTTCTTGCACTCTGCCTGTATCAGTTTGATTTTACTGATATTAGTTCTTGGGTAGCTCTGATGACTATAGAACCACACCCTTGTTATGAGAGAGGCTGGGTTCTGTAGTTCTCTTTTCATGAGAGAGGAGTAAGCAGTGTTGTCAGTCATCCTAGGACTGCAGTGTGCTATGGGCAGAATACCAGGTGAAAGCTTGCACAAGAAAATCTAATCAATGACCAAAGCATTTATCAATGCAGCCAGAACATTCAAAATGACCGTTAAGCTGCAATAAAGGTTATTTTTAGGGTTCAGATTTGGCTTTAACCCAGGGTCATCTTAAGAAATCATGGGGCATTAGCCTACCTGAAAGTGTAGGCCTTTCCTCCTGCTGGTGTGACAGTCAGTGCAGAGTAGTATGACAGGGGGGTGGGGGGGGGTGAATTCCCACACAGATTGCTTTTATACTCAAAGGCCATAAAAGCAATCATTTCACTGGCCAATGGACCAAGACAGGCAACGGAGTTTTCAGTGCTGTGGGCTTTACAGGGTTAAAGATGGATGCTGAAGAAGCAATCACCTCACTGCCTGTCAAATCCCTTTGAAAAAAATTTGCTGTGGATAGCTTTTCAGAGTGCTTGCAAGGTCTGCTGCAATTGTGAACGTTGCCTTATGGGGTGATCAGCGATACCAATAATGGAGGAGCCAGTCCTGCTTTTAGGAGACCACCTAACTGGATTACATCCACACAAACAGGACTATATAATTGGGTGACCTACCTAATGCCACTGAAAAGAAAAAGAAAAAAAAAAAAAAAACTTTAATGTTAGGTTTCAGAATTTTGAGAACAAAACCTCGAGTAATGGCGTGAACTAGAGTTGCCACCTCATCCCTTTAAAACTGGACACATTATTACAGTGTCTGAGGCGGATTAAGGTAGGAATTAAACTCACTTTGTGAGTTATCTGCATTAACTACTTCAAGTCCAGACACTTTCACCCCCTTCCTGCCCAGGCCAATTTTCAGCACAATCACACTGATTGACAATTGTGTGGTCATGCAACACTGTACCCATATGAATTTTATCATTGGAGACAGAACTTTTGGTGGCATTTATTCACCACTGGGATTTTTATTTTTGCTATAAAAGTGAAAAATTCCAAAAATTATAAAATTTTATAAAACAAAAAACTTTCAAACAAAATCTCTTCATAATCTTGGCCAAAATGTATTTAGCTATCTTTAGGCAAAAACCCTATTATAAAATCTCAATTTTTTTAACCTACCGTCACACTGGCATTACAGTGTCACCATAGTGACACTGTACTACTTGTGGGGGGGGGTGAATTTTTTCCACCCCCCTCACACAGATTGCTTTTACAGCCTTTATGGGTATAAAAGCAATCATTTCTCTGGCTGCTTGTTGTGAATAGCCTTGTACCATGTGACCTCTGACCAGATTTCACTAGTAGTGAGCAATGATGTCAGAAGTAACATCTTGTTTACTACTATACCAGTGATCACATGAATCGGAACCTCACACAGGACCCGTACAGCGATCGGTGTTCTGCTGCATCCGGAGGAGCCCATGAGCTCGCACAGGCATCGAATGCAGTTGACATTTAGAAACATCAACCCACTTCAGCAGCACTCCCATCTGGCTGTTTATAGACATCAGCTGGATGGGAAGTGGTTAAATTAGCCCCAGAACCTGTGTAATTAATAGGAGTTTGGTTTGAAAGGGATGAGGTGGAAACCCTAGCCTGGACACCTGCTGGTTGCTCACATTGGACAGCTTGCTAGTGCTAGTTCATTTATCTTAACTTTGAAAGTTGAGATGAGCTTGTTGTAAGTGCAAATACTCTCAGCTACTTGTTCAGAATCTGTAAATACTTAGTGTTCATGATCTGTATGCAGTTCTATATAGTGCAAGGCCCATTTTACACAGGCTTCAGCTTGTACAAGCAGTGTGAACGGCAAGCTTTTATGAAACTGTCAGCAGCTCTCCAAGCTATTAAGGTGCCCTTCAGCTTCTGTTTGGGAATGTTATTCACAGATCCTAATGGGAGTGCAGAATGTCACTTTTTAAACAAGCTAGCTGGCCTTGGGAGGCTTTCAACAAGCTTCAAAGTTGTGCTAGAGAGTGGCAGCATCTTGTTTATGTGACAAGTAACACTCCCATTAGGATCTGTCTTCAACGTTTACAAAACTGGATCTGAAGGGCCATTAAAAGCTTCAAAGCTCCTCAAATGCTTTGTAGCTGTTCACACTGCTTATATAAGCTGGAGCATGTTTGAAACAGGCCTTTTAGCCTTCCCTTACCCCTGGTTCACATATATGCAGCCGTGCAGGCCACATTTTGCACAGGCATGAGAGCCCATTCATTTGAATGGACACCCATGCCATGCAGGGAAGAATTCCCTGCATTTCTGAAAATGCAGCCCACACAGGAACCTCGCTTCCCATTACAGTTGCATTTTCCAGTGTGGGCAGCGTGCCCTTAGAACTAATGGCACCCGGCCGCAGGTCTGCATTCCTCTGTGTGGGTGGTGCGGCTGCACAGATTTTCTTGTTGATCTGCAGCAGCACCACCTGCACATATGTGAACCAGGGCTTAACTAGCATCCTCTGTGTAGAGCAAAAAGCAACCTTTAGCTGCACAGAAGTACCATGGCCAAGTGTATTTCACGCTCCTCTCCTCCAGCAATTACACAGGCTTGAGGAGCAATAGGTCTTTATGGTCCATGTGTGCAGATTGCAATCAGACTGCAGTTTTAACACTCCCTTTGAGACACTACAGGTGGTGATTTCACCAAGGCAAACACATTAAAAGCATCTTTGTATACAAAATAGTTTTTGCAAAAAACTTCTCAGGTGGCAGGTTCCCTTACCTGCATACAATATAGCGGATAACATTATCATGGCAGACCAGGATCTCATAGCTTTCATTTTTCTGTTCATAGTCAGCACGGTGAATATAGCTTCTAAAAGCAGATTCTATACGTGGTCCATCCTCTAAATACTGGAGAGAGAATTGCAGAAATATAAGTATGGTTTTAAAAAAATTTTTATATATATATATATATATATATATATATATATATATATATATATATATATATATATATATATATATACACACACACACACACACACAGGTTTATACTCACTGTGCTATGCAATGGAGTTACAGAAGTGTCCCCAAACCTCCACTGACTCTTGGTTCCTCCACTGTGCCACCATAGGAAGCTGCTTCATATGGTGACACAGCTACAGGCTTGCTCCCAAGCTGGGCTGTGTCTACAGTGTGGCTAGGGCCCCCCCACTTCCTCCTTACAGGATTTAATTGACAGGAGCCAATGGCTTCCACTGCTGCCTCTGTCCTGTCAATGCAGAGAAGAGCCACTACAGAGCACTGAAGGCAAGAACCACCTAAAGATTTACAGCTGCTCTGAGCGGAGCTCCAGCATGAACAGGAGCAATGCCAGAGGCAAATTTACATCACACAATTTTGTTAGCATAAAAAAAGTGCAGAATGTTCCTTGCTAAAATTAAAAATGGTTTATCAAAATTGTCATGAGTAAAGTTCTGCTTTAAGCATTTAATGCACAAAAATTAGGAATAAAGCACAAGCTTGTTCAAATTCTCATGTTTATTGCAATACCTAAAACTGGTCATACACAGATTGAAATTCAGCAAAGACCAGTCAAATTTTGATCAGTGTGTGGTTGTCCCACTCAACAGAAATTGACTGTCAATTTAATAGATTGTCTGAACTCACTTGGCAGCTGGTCAAGGGAATTTGGTCTTATGGTTAGGAGGAAAAAAAAAAAAAAAAAAAAGTGTAGGATTTCTCCCATGCAGACAACATTACAAATCCTAATTACTTGCTGCTCAGTCACTGAAGTTTAATGCAGAGATTCCATACAACTCACCACTACATCTGGTTTCCAGTGCTTGCTTGGTGGATCAGGTCTAATAGGAGCCCCTTCTCTTAGCAAGTCAGAACCAGTTCGTTGCACACCTGTGAAAGAACAAGACAATTTGACTGTCCATCTTTGTACACGAGATATGGATTCAAAAGTCCTGGATGTAATAACTGAATATCAGCATAGCCCAAATCTGGCACATGTACACAGTCACTTCCATTATCGCTTGTAATATGTAGGGCAGCTAGTGTGTGCTGTGGAAATGCAATTTAGTTTGTGTTCAATTTCATTTACAATCTGCATTGTGTTGACATTCAGATTGAAATAGCAACACCCACTTTATTGTAATGCACATTACCAGACATACCAAAGTGTGGAGGAAGCAGACCACAATTTCCTAAATTAATGCTAGGCCCATAGAACCCCATTAATCTTTTGTTGAATACATGTTCATTTTGTATTGCTGAGCAGTATCTGTATACTCAAAAACAGTCTTTGCTCATTGTCTGGCTTCAGTGAAAGGTGAAAGATACCCCATTACCAATGCAGATCTCAGACTAAATGCATTCCATGCAAAGCAAATATATTCATGCCACTCCATTGCAGAGGAATTGTCCTCAGAAGTCTTTGTGGAAACAAATCTAGGAGTTAGTCTCCTGTGTTCCCCACAGTACTCATGTGTTCCCTTGCCAACCTTTTGGATCATTACTGGACAAACAAATGTCTGAGTGTCAAATGTTCTATGCAACCTGGTTTTGTGTTTCACTACCAACCTCCACATCACTGACTCCCTCAGCAACAAAAATATAGGTTTACTTTAACCACTAGCCTACAGGGAACTTATACCTCCTTCCTGCCCAGGCCAATTTCCAGCTTTCAGCACAGTTGCATGACTGTGCAATTGTCAAAGTGCAACACTGTATCCATATTAAATTTGTATCTTTGTGACAGCTTTATTTTGGTGGTATTTAATCACCTCTGGGTTTATTTTCTCTTAAACCAAAAACCACTGAAAATTTTGAAAAAAAAAAAATTTTAGTTTGTTATAAAATTTTGTAAATAAGTGATTTTTTCCCCTTCACTGATGTGCACTAATGAGGCTGCAGTGATGGGCACTGATAAGGAGGCATTGATAGGTGGCACTGAAAGGCAGCTCAGATGGGCATGGATATGTGGCACTAATGGGCACTGGCAGGTGGCGCTGCTGGGGCTCCACAGATCATCAGTGCTCTGATCTGTGTACATGTACCCTCCGAGGAATGTCGATTACCAGTTCTCTCGAGCCATCAGCATGACAGCTCGTGGGGAGAGAAATGCCAATAACCGGCATTTCCCCGTTTACATGTGATCAGCTGTGATTGGACACAGCTGATCACATAACAGAGCTGACATCTTCGGCTCTCTGTGGATCGGTAATCCGTTGTGTCCAAGGGACACAGCGCACCGCCAATCGCCACGCTGCGCATGCGCGGTTAGAATGGGAGGAAGTCATATCCTCCCAGAATGAGGGAAGCACCTTGCATCCGTCATTACTATATGGCGGGCGGAAGGCGGTTAAAGAAAAAACGCAAAACATACGATTATAGTTAAAAAAAAAAAAAAAAAAAAAAAAAAAAAAAACACCCCACCACACAGACTGCCTGCTATGCAGCCAGGGAAAGGCAAGAGACTGCTGGGAGCCACCTGAACTGGAAGGATTTAGTTTCCAGGTGACAACATATGTAAAGCAAAGGACTGGATGGGACTACAACATGCAGGAGGCCAGAGCTGCAGAAGGAAAAATGAAAGCAGCTCAAGGAAGCAGGAGACAACTACTGGAAAGCGCTGCCAAGTTGGCAGTGCTACTTTTCATGAGTGTTTGCTGTGGCATCAATACAGGGCATGTCTGCATGGAGGGCTCAACTGTCAGATCCAGTGACTTGGAGGAATGGGAACATCACCAATTCAGACAGATTGCCACTACAGAGTTCCAAGTCATCACCACCACCAGTTCCCAATGCTAGAGAGGGAGGTGGCTTAAATACAGACGGCAATGTGGCAAGAGGCTGCTGGCTACAATTTCCTTACCCCACTTAAACCATCTCCATGATCTGGGAATTTTCACTCTGTGCCATGGGATCCACTTATTTTGTCAAAGCAACAACTAGGGCCCTTCCAATGATTACTATGCTGGCTAGCGAAGTGGGATCTGGAGAGATTGAAGGAACCATTAGCTTCCAGTACTGCCCTTTTAATTAGGACCTCCTTAGAATTAGGGTTCAGGTACAGAGACACTTGGTCCCCATTTTGTTGCTTTGTGAAAGGAGTTTTACCTTGTACCTGTTCATTGCTATGGCCATTTGATGGCTTAGCCCTGGTTCACACTGAATGCAACTTTGAAATCACACCACTTTGCAACTCAGCGCTACTTCAAAGCTGCAGGTCAGTGATTTGTACCTCTAGTTGCACTGTGGCTTGCATCTTCATTTAACAAGTCCATGCAAGTTGGGGGGGGGGGGGGGGGGGGGGGGAGAGAAAGGGTAGTGCAGGACCGATTTTTAAAACGGATTAAGAACGTGCTGTAGAAAAACCATTGGCTGCAACTTCAGGTTTGATTTTTAAAATGCATAGCCCACTGGTGTGAACTAGGGCTTAGGGTGTGTTACAAATGTTCCAGCCTTAAGATGTCAGAGGGTGCAGCATTTCTGGAAGGGTCAGTCATCTTCAAAGGACGCATACATCAGTGGTTAAGCATCTCATCTGCTGGTCAAGGGTAACTTCCAATTCAGGCCTGGACAATAGACCCCCCCCTCTTAACCAACTTATGCAGTATGCCCCTGCTTTATTAAGGGACTGTCTAAACCAGTGGTTCTTAACCTGGGTTCGATCGAACCCCAGGGGTTCGGTGAGTCAGTCTCACGGGTTCGGCGGAGGTGAAGACCCACACCCGACTCATATGATTCGTGCAGTAAATATTCATTATTAGGTTTTTGTTTTTGTGTGAAAATAATGTTTTAATGGTTTTGTTCATTTTGTGCACCTATGTATAAATATATACCTATGTTTTGAATTTTAAAAATCATTTTATTTTTCCAATTAAGAAGGGTTCGGTGAATGCGCATATGAAACTGGTGGGGTTCAGCACCTCCAACAAGGTTAAGAACCACTGGTCTAAACCAAAGTTAGAAGAGGTAGCAAAGTCAGTTCTTCCACTTTTAGAAAAAATTAAGATCTCCTAAACATGCACATTTAGGAGATATTCCTGAGAGCAGCAGTTGGTGATGTCACTGGTGCATGTGCACTGAATGGGGTACCCATGCCATTACTTCAGATCTCTGTACCATGACAGGGGCAGCCGAGGCCCGCAAGTCTCACCAGTTCTGCAACACATCTCCAGATAACATAACAGCTTTATGTTTTTTCTATTTCAGTTTTTGTGAACTGAACATTTTCATGCAACATGTAGAAATGCAATTTTGAACCAATGCCAATCCAGTCATTTCACTTAATACATACCATCCAGATGCTGGCTAATTATTTCTGATGTCTCTCTGGCCCTTTGTAGTGTAGAGTATGTCATCGCATTGTAGGTGTAACCCAAACTAGCAAGACGCTGCCCTGCCAAGTTTGCCTGCTCGCGACCTAGAGCATGAAGACAATTCTGTTAAGGTACCAAAATAAACTGAAATTTAATTGATGTGGGTATACTAGTTGGGCAAGTATGTGATCTTGTGGACAGCAACTTAATGTGAATACAGTACAACTGAAGAAATCCCAGATCTTAAGACATATGAACTGCCTTCTCAAAATGGAATCCTGATCCTTGTATTTCCATCCTCAGATCTTACTAAGGTCCACCACCTTCACCTAGGAACTGCAGGAAGAGAGCAAATTGCAAGGCAGGAAGAGGATGACATGCCATTAACATTTTCAGCAGGGGGGGGGGGATGCCTGGAAGGCAACACAGATTTTCTGGACAGTAAGGTCACCTGTTGACTCTGCACCATCCACAAGCAGCTTCACTCAAGACAAGTTGAATTTAACACTAGCATATAGAAGAAGTTTCAGTATTTTTTTAAGTGCAAGACAGCGACTTTCCCAAACCCTGTCTGAAAAACTAAACGACTGAGATAACATGGAAGGGTGGGTCTAGCTACAAATAAACATGGTGATAAACCAACATAGTAAAGCTGTAATTGCTAAAAACTGCACTAGATGTCAGCATACTACAGAAAAAAAAAAAAAAAAATGATTGCCTGGTGAAAGACTTTTGCATGAAAGTGGGGCAGAACACCTACCAAGTGCTGTTAGGACTTTCTCAGAGTCTGCTTTACCATCCACATTGTACTGTCCATGGCGAACAAGGAGGACATGACGTCTGACCTTTGCTTTATATTTTTTTAGTTGGTTTTGCAACTCATCCTCATTTCCATTCAGGTCGCTTAGATTAATCAGATACATTGGTTCACGTCTAGAAAGGTTAAAAAAATAATGTTAGTGTCAGTTTGTCAGAGCTTAACACTTCAGCTGTAAAATACTACTAATTCTAATACTACTACCACCAACAGTTTGCTCAGCACTTTACAAAATAAATAAAAGTTCAGAGGGGTGCTTGTCCTAATGGTTAGTCAATCCCAGCAAGACAAGGACAGAGCCATGAAAAGCACTTCTATTTTTTCCCCAGCAGGATTCTTGAGAACACAACAGAGGCATTATCTAAGCCAATTAGATAAAGGTAATTCTATTGCATATAGATAGTAATGTACAGCGCTGTATTATTAATATAGTGACTGCATAGAGGGTGAACTAGTGCATAAGCTGGCCATAGTTCAGGGGTAGACAACCTTTAAGGAGGTAGAGATATGCCTGAACATGGAAGAGCTCAAAGACCACCAGGAAGTGCCCATTTATAGAAAAATAAATTTACTAGCAAGCCCCCAATAATAAGTAAAGACTAATTCCTTCCGTGGCCAAACCAAAGTATCATGAGCACAGGGTGTATACATACATACACCAGCTAAAGGAGAGTGGCTGGGAGGTGGTAAAAGCAGCTCAGCTAAGGGGTTTTCCTGCCCCCCACCACCCCAACAACTAGTTGTAACAAGCCCCAACACAGGCCACTTTACATACTACCACCAAAATGACTTCCTCTGCTCAGTGGAAACAGTACAAAAATAGGCCTGACACCATGTCCAGAGAGCCAGAAGAGAAAAGCAGAACTCTAACAAGTTGCTCCAGTCATGGAGTTGCTCACCCCACATGAGAGGATATTCAAACTTTAACCCTGCTGTCACATCTACTACATGAAAAACTCACCGGTCCCAATTGGGGTCCCAGCTCCTGGTGAAGGCTGGTGGCCATAGCACAGCAGCTGTATTGGAGTCTTCCCCACTATGTCTCACAACTGCTGCAGCAAGAAGTGCTGCTCCACCAGCCACGACAGCCCTACGCAGGAACATGGTACGAGCTCACCGACACTATAGTCACTGTGTGGAAGGCTGTCTGTGGAACTTATATAGTGAGGTACTGCAGGAGGAGTCTGTTTGCAGGTGTTATATGGGCTTTGGGGAGGGTCAATTATCAATACCTAAAGCTGCCTTAAAGGGAACTTTGACTAAACATGTAAGGAAGCTGACATTGCTGGCCTCCTGTTACTATTTCTTACCTTCAAGGAATAGTCCCCCATTTACCAAAATTAGATAAATGAACCCACATATATTTAAAAAAGGGCATTTATTGCAGTTAGCACTGAAGCCCGCAGAGCATTGCATCTAAAGTCAGTGCATCACATGTGCAATTCTTGGTTTACCTCCAGCCCCAGGTCTGTATGAAGGTGTGGACCTTCAGTTATGGGGCTGGAGGAAGGACACAATAGACTACAAGTGTTGTGATGTGTTTTATTGAGATCTCTACTTCAGTGTTTCTCTACTTCAGTGGAAGACGTTACTCATTTATAGATCTCTGTGAATGGATGATACAGCTGTATGGTCAAAGCCAAGCCCAGTCATGCTAAATGAAATAAAAGGAGGCAGCTACAGGGAGGAAAACCCAATCCTTTAGTTAAATGGGGGGCAGTTTGAGGGTTGAGGAATGTCACCATGTTTCATGTTATACCCTTAGGCTCCATGTACACGGGACACTACTTCACGATGGAAACTTACTGCTGGAAAACGTAGGTTAAAAAACATCTGTTTAGCCGTGTTTGCATACCACGTTTATGCGTGTTTATGAGCGTTTGCCTTTAGAAGCGTTTTTTTAAAGATAACCTCAGGAGACCTTCCAAAATACCCAGAATGCACTGAAAAACAGTAAAGAATTAACTATTTCAGACATTTTTAGAGAAAGCAGCAGCAGAGAGAGCAGTATTTGTTGAGATTAGCTGTTTTTTTTTTGTGGTGTTTGGATGCGTTCCAGCTCATTTCTGTGCAGAAATTATTGCAGAAGTGAATACCATTTTCTTTCATGCGAAACCTCGATGTATGGTGTGCTAGGTCCATTTGAGTACCAGGAAAACGCTTTGCATGCATTTCTCATGATGAAAAAAGGCTCTGGACAGCATCTGGAAATGGAAGAGTTAAAAACATTTTTCAATCGACTATAAACGCAGTTAGCCGCATTTAGCGTTTGAAACGCTGATAAAATCTACTCCTGAATGCAAGTTTGGTGCATTCAAAAAACGACTGTAAACTCAACTATCTGTAAACGACATAGTGTACATGGACACATAAGAAAACATTAGGGAGAGTTCAGGGACTGCTGAAAAATATTCAGAAAACCTCCTAAATGCTCAGCTCAGCTGCAGTGTACATGGAGCCTTAGGCTCCATGCACACCAGCTCCTAGAACAGTGGTTCTTAACCTTGTTGGAGGTACTGAACCCCACCAGTTTCATATGCGCATTCACCGAACCTTTCTTAATTGGAAAAATAAAATATGATTTTTCAAATTCAAAACATAGGTATATATTTAGGTATATATTTATACATAGGTGCACAAAATGAACAAAACCGTTAAGAACAAAGAACAAAACCATTAAAACATGATTTTCACACAAAAACAAAAACATAATAATGAATATTTACTGCACGAATCATATGAGTCGGGTGTGGGTCTTCACCTCCGCCGAACCCGCGAGACTGACTCACCGAACCCCTGGGGTTCGATCGAACCCAGGTTAAGAACCACTGTCCTAGAAGCTGTTATTAGTATTTTATTTTGCTGCTCCTAGAAGCTAAATAGTCTAATCTTATTATTATTATTATTATTATTATACAGTATTTATAAAGCGCCAATAGTTCGCTCAGCGCTGTACATTATAAAGGGGGACAGAACATGTGACAGAACAATACCAATACAATGCAAAACATGAGGGGATCGAGGGCCCTGCTCTTTCAAGCTTACAATCTAGGAGGGAGGGGATGGTGGCACAGGAGGAGATAGCTGTGGGGGATGGAGTGGTAGGAAGAGTGGAGGAGGTCGGCAAGTTAGCAGGGGGCGGGGTAGGCTTCCCTGAAGAGATGGGTTTTCAGGGTGCGCCTAAAGGAGAGGAGAGTAGGTGATAATCTGATGGGTTGGGGCAGGGAGTTCCAGAGGATGGGTGACACCCTGGAGAAGTCCTGGAGGCGGGCATGGGAGGAGGAGACCAGGGAACTAGAGAGAAGGAGGTCTTGTGAGGAGCGGAGTGTGCGTGTTGGGCGGTACTTGGATATTAGGTCAGAGATGTAGTTCGGGGCAGTATGGTGGACAGCTTTGTACGTCAGCGTTAGGATTTTGAATTTGATCCGTTGCGCAATCGGAAGCCAGTGGAGGGATTGGCAGAGGGGGGTGGCGGAAACGGAGCGGTTGGAAAGGTGAATGAGTCTGGCAGCCATATTCAGGATGGACTGAAGCGGGGATAGCCAGCGGCGAGGCAGGCCAGTGAGGAGGGAGTTGCAGTAGTCGAGTCGTGATATGATGAGGGAGTGGATGAGCTGTTTAGTGGTTTCTGGAGTTAGGAACGTGCGGATTTTGGCGATGTTGCGGAGGTGGAGTCTGCACGAGTTTGTTAAAGAGTGGACTTGGGGCTGGAAGGATAGGTTGGAGTCCAAAATGACACCAAGTACTCTGGCCGGTTTGATGGTGGCGTTGTTGGACATGATGGAGAAGTCAATGGGGGGTGGTGTCCGGGCTGGAGGGAAGACAAGAAACTCGGTTTTGGAGAGGTTCAGTTTAAGGAAGTGGAGCGACATCCAGTCTGATATGTCGCTCAACAGGTGTGTGATTCGGGCGGAGACTGAGGGGGTGAGGTGGGGGGTTGAGAGATAGATTTGTGTGTCGTCGGCATAGAGGTGGTAGTTGAAGCCGTGAGAGTGTATGAGTTGGCCAAGGGAGGAGGTGTAGATGGAGAAGAGAAGGGGCCCGAGGACAGAGCCTTGAGGGACCCCAACAGAGAGGGGGAGTGAGAGGGAGGTGGTGGCATTATAGGTAACGCTGAAAGAGCGTTGTGACAGGTAGGATGAGAGCCAGGAGAGAGCAGAATCTCTGAGGCCGAGGGAGTGTAGTTTTTTGAGGAGGAGGGGGTGGTCGACTGTGTCGAAGGCCGCAGAGAGGTCAAGGAGTAGGAGCACTGAAAAGTGGCCATTAGCTTTGGCGGTTAGCAGGTCGTTGGAGAGTTTGAGTAAGGCAGTTTCGGTGGAGTGTAGGGGACGGAAGCCGGACTGTAGGGGATCGAGGAGGTTGTTGTCGTTGAGGTGAGAGCATAGGCGGGTGTAGACTAGGCGCTCGAGGAGTTTAGATGTAAATGGGAGCAGGGAGATGGGTCTGAGGTTGTTCGGGTCATTGGGGTCCAGGGAGGGCTTTTTAAGTATGGGGGTGATGTGTGCATGTTTCAGAGGGGAAGGGAAATTGCCGGAGGAGAGGGAGAGATTGAAGATGTGGGTGAGGGAGCGTAGGATGGAGGGGGAGGGAGGTTGTAGGAGTTGTGAGGGGATAGGGTCAAGGGGGCAGGTGGTGAGGCGGGCATCAGAGAGGATCTTGGAGACTTCTTCGATGGTAGTAAGGTCAAAGGTGCGGAGTGTTGGGGGAGCTTCAGTATGAGGAATGTAGGGTGGGGTGGGAGAGGAGGTAAGAGCAGTGGTGGGGCCGTGGGAGAGGGGTGTAGAGGGGGTAGCCGAGTGAGGGGGAAGGGGGTTGGAGGGAGTTTGAGCAGCGACGAAGTCCCTGTGGGTTATGTCGAGGGGGAGGGGGGATGAGGGGGTAGCTGTGTGAGAGGGGACGGGTTGAGAAGGCGTGTGAGTTGCGGCAATGTCCTTGCGAATTGTGTCAATCTTGTTTTTGAAGTGATTGGCAATCTCAAGGGCAGTGAGTGAGGTGCTGGGTGGAGGTGGGGGTGACGAGAGTAGAGAGTTGAAGGTGGAGAAGAGTCGGTGAGGATTGGAGGAGAGGGCTTTGATGAGGGTCAGGAAGTAGGCTTGTTTGGCAGTATGGAGGGAGGAGGTGTAGGTGTGGAAGGCAGATTTGTATCGGGTGAAGGCTTGTTGAGATTTGGTTTTGCGCCATAGTCGCTCCAGGGCACGACTGTGTCGTTTGAGGGTTTTCGTGTGATCAGTCTGCCAGGGCTGGAGCGGTCGGGGTCTGATGTTGCGTGTGGTTAAAGGCGCTAGTGAGTCAAGGGCTGTTGACAGCGCATCTTATGCATCCATGCACACTATTTTAGGATATTAGCATTTTTTGAGCTTCAGAGTCTAGGATCAGAAAAAAATCGATTTTGTAGCTGTTTGGAGCAGGTTTCCAGCAGAAAAGAGCACTAAACGTTAATAAAACAAACCTAACAGCTTCCTTCTACCTTTTTTGTTTCCTCTCCATGTACTGTAAAAACGTTAATAAAAGGCTAACACTCCTATATAAGTAGTCGACCTGTTTTGGAGGGGAGCAAAAACTGCCCCCGCACTTTACTTGCGCTTGCACACAACCTTCACGTACAACCTTTGGAGCAACTCTAGACTGCAATAAGCATCTTCCAAGTGTTATGGAATAAGCTCTGGGCCATTGCTCTCAGAACTAACCGTGCTTAGTGTAGTCTTCATTGCCTCAGTGTCACTGAACTTTCCCAAGACAGACCGTTACCTCACTATCACTAAACATTCCCAATCGCTCTGTAAACTCTTTTTAGAGGTCTGGTTTTCTGACCTAGAACCCAACCCTCCTCTTTTTGCAGCACGGGCTTGGGACCGGCCATGGCAGAGTTAAAAATATGGATAATATCTGCTAATACCCCCAAACTGGGGCAAGGAACACACAGATCCATTTTACCACAAAGCATGGTGGACAAGATGATGAACAGTGGTAAGTAGACGACCTGTTTTGGAGGGGAGAATAAACTGCCCCTGCACTTTTCTTGCGCTTGCACACAACCTTCACGTACAACCATTGGGGAAACTCTAGACTGCAATAAGCATCTTCCAAGTTTTATGGAATAACCTCTGGGCCAATGCTCTCAGTACTAACCATGCTTAGTGTAGTCTTCATTGCCTCAGTGTCATCAAACTTTCCCAAGACAGACCATTACCTCACTGTCACAAAACATTTACAACTGCTCTGTAAACTCTTTTTACAGGCCTGGTTTGCTGCCCTAGAACCCAACCCTCCTCTTTTTGCAACATGGGCTTGGGCCGGCATTGGCAGAGTTAAAAATATTGAAAATTTCTCCTAATATACCCAAACAGGGGCAAGAAAAATACAGGTCCATTTTACCAAAAAGCATGGTGGACAATATGATGAACAGTAGTAAGTAGTCGACCTGTTTTGGAGGGGAGCAGAAACTGCCTCTGCACTTTACTTGCGCTTGCACACAACCTTCACGTACAACCTTTGGAGCAATTCTAGACTGCAATAAGCATCTTCCAAGTGTTATGGAATAAGCTCTGGGCCATTGCTCTCAGAACTAACCATGCTTAGTGTAGTCTTCATTGCCTCAGTGTCATCAAACCTTCCCAAGACAGACCATTACCTCACTGTCACTAAACATTTCCAACCGCTCTGTAAACTGTTTTCACAGGCCTGGTTTGCTGTCCTAGAACCCAACCCTCCTCTTTTCGCAGCAGAGGCTTGGGACCGGCCATGGCAGAGCTAACAATATTGAAAATTTCTCCTGATACTCCCAAACAGGGGCAAGAAAAATACAGGTCCATTTTACCACAAAGCATGGTGGACAAGATGATGAACAGTGGTAAGTAGTCAACCTGTTTTGGAGGGGAGAATAAACTGCCCCTGCACTTTACTTGCGCTTGCACACAACCTTCATGTACAACCTTTGGAGCAACTCTAGACTGCAAAAAGCATCTTCCAAGTGTTATGGAATAAGCTCTGGGCCATTGCTCTCAGAACTAACTGTGCTTAGTGTAGTCTTCATTGCCTCGGTGTCATCGACCTTTCCCAAGACAGACCATTACCTTACTGTCACTAAACATTTCCAACCGCTCTGTAAACTCTTTTTACAGGCCTGGTTTGCTGTCCTAGAACCCAACCCTCCTCTTTTCGCAGCACGCGCTTGGGACTGGCCACGGCTGAGTTAAAAATATGGATAATTTCTGCAAATACCTCCAAACTGGGGCATGGGACACACAGGTCCATTTAGCCACAAAGCATTGTGGACAAGATGATGAACAGTGGTAAGTAATTACCTATTTGGAGAGGAGAAGGAACTGCCCCTGCACTCTACTTGCGCTTGCACACAACCTTCACGTACAACATTTGGAGCAACTCTAGACTGCAATAAGCATCTTCCAAGTGTTATGGAATAAGCTCTGGGCCATTGCTCTCAGAACTAACCATGCTTAGTGTAGTCTTCATCGCCTCGGTGTCATCGACCTTTCCCAAGACAGACCATTACCTCACTGTCACTAAACATTCCCAACCGCTCTGTAAACTCTTTTTACAGGCCTGGTTTGCTGTCCTAGAACCCAACCCTCCTCTTTTCGCAGATGGGCTTAGGCCGGCATTGGCAGAGTTAAAAATATGGATAATTTCTGCTAATACCCCCAAACTGGGGCGAGGAAACACACAGGTCCATTTAGCCACAAAGCATGGTGGACAAGATGATGAACAGTGGTAAGTAGTCGACTTGTTTTGGAGGGGAGAATAAACTGCCTCTGCACTTTACTTGCGCTTGCACACAACCTTCACGTACAACCTTTGGAGCAACTCTAGACTGCAATAGGCATCTTCCAAGTGTTATGGAATAAGCTCTGGGCCAATGCTCTCAGAACTAACTGTGCTTAGTGTAGTCTTCATTGCCTCGGTGTCATCGACCTTTCCCAAGACAGACCATTACCTTACTGTCACTAAACATTTCCAACCGCTCTGTAAACTCTTTTTACAGGCCTGGTTTGCTGTCCTAGAACCCAACCCTCCTCTTTTCGCAGCACGCGCTTGGGACTGGCCACGGCTGAGTTAAAAATATGGATAATTTCTGCAAATACCTCCAAACTGGGGCATGGGACACACAGGTCCATTTAGCCACAAAGCATTGTGGACAAGATGATGAACAGTGGTAAGTAATTACCTATTTGGAGAGGAGAAGGAACTGCCCCTGCACTCTACTTGCGCTTGCACACAACCTTCACGTACAACATTTGGAGCAACTCTAGACTGCAATAAGCATCTTCCAAGTGTTATGGAATAAGCTCTGGGCCATTGCTCTCAGAACTAACCATGCTTAGTGTAGTCTTCATCGCCTCGGTGTCATCGACCTTTCCCAAGACAGACCATTACCTCACTGTCACTAAACATTCCCAACCGCTCTGTAAACTCTTTTTACAGGCCTGGTTTGCTGTCCTAGAACCCAACCCTCCTCTTTTCGCAGATGGGCTTAGGCCGGCATTGGCAGAGTTAAAAATATGGATAATTTCTGCTAATACCCCCAAACTGGGGCGAGGAAACACACAGGTCCATTTAGCCACAAAGCATGGTGGACAAGATGATGAACAGTGGTAAGTAGTCGACTTGTTTTGGAGGGGAGAATAAACTGCCTCTGCACTTTACTTGCGCTTGCACACAACCTTCACGTACAACCTTTGGAGCAACTCTAGACTGCAATAGGCATCTTCCAAGTGTTATGGAATAAGCTCTGGGCCAATGCTCTCAGTACTAACCATGCTTAGTGTAGTCTTCATTGCCTCGGTGTCATCGAACTTTCCCAAGACAGACCATTACCTCACTGTCTCTAAACATTCCCAAGTGCTCTGTGAACTGTTTTTACAGGTCTGGTGGCAGTTGTATTTATATATCCTTTCCATGTGCTCTAGTTGCCACAGATCCTTTAGTAAAAATGGCCGAATCGGCTTCGGCAAGTGCCCGCCCCTCCTTTGAATCCCCTAGCTACTGTTTCTTTCTCTCTCTGCAGGATGCCTGTGCTGTAAAAATACATGAACAGTGGGCGTGACTTGTGTCCTTGCAGGAGAACAACCAAGTACTACTGCTCTCTTGACTGGTCAGCTGCCGAATGAGAGTACCTCAGTTCAAGACGCTGGTAAACTAGCCTAGCCCCACCCCCTCAACTCATGGCCATGCCCTAAGCCCCTCCTCTCATCACATTAAGCCCTGCACTCTCCTTGCTCCTTTTTTCCACCGTTATTCAAGTGCAAGCACTCAGACCCGCCCCCTCATTCCCATCACCCGCCTTTGGATTTACGTATCATGTTTATAAAGTACGTCCATTGGCTCCACCTCTTTCCAGAGGCAGTGTAGCGGTAAAATAGGTATGCCGTGAAGATGTGTATCCCCTGAAGCAACTGCGCATGTTCCGGTTTCAGGCACGATCAGTTGATTACCAATAAATAATTTGCGCTAGTAAATGTGTATAAAAAGAAATCATCAAATCATAAGTCCAGATTAAAATATATATATGCCAATACCACAAAAAAAAAAAAAAAAAAATTTAAGTGCAAAAAACTTTTGTGCAAAAAAAGTGTCTAAATATGAAAAATTTTCACCAAAAAACCTTGATAATATAATGGCAGATCATCCATAAATATATCTTCAGAAACGGAAACTCTGCAACACACCGATCCTCATCGATCGAAATAACAGGATGAAAAACTTTGTAGTTAATCGAAAATCCACTTCTCCAATAGATAAAGGACCACCTTCAAACGTATCCATGGGGGGAAATGCCAAGCACTCGAGAGAAACAGAAAGACTTCATGGTGCAATATTATAAAAACCAATTCCTTTATTAGGTACTCATTGCACTTACTCAAGAGGTGTCCCAGCCGACACCAGCATCAACAGCATAACAGCAATCACATAAACGAGCCTGGCTACTCAGCACATGCGCAGTAGCTGGCAGCCAAAAACGTAATGACGTCACATCAATCAAGCTCCCCCCTACGCGTTTCATCATCGACGTCCTCACGGAGCGGATAGATGTGAGACGTCTCAACCTCCTTAAATATTCACTCACAGGAAACGAACAGCTGACATCAATGGGGAATCAAGCAAAGCAAGCCGCCCCACAGATGACAGGAGTCCACAAAGGATATACAATGTATCCAATATATTTGCCATCACAAGCAAAAAAAAACTTTAAAACAAGAGAACAAAAATAGAATAAAAAGAAATTTGAATAAAACACTAATGATAAATAAATTAAATAAGTAAATACATTAACGGGCCAGCACCCTCTAAGACTGTGTTTCAAAAAGGGAACTTAAAGGGCCAGTAACACTTTCAACACAAATAAAGGGGAACTCTAGTAATAATACAAAAATAATGCAAAAATGTACAAAAAACATACAATCTCCCAAATATCATCTTTAAACAGTTGCCTATATAAAAATATACTTAAAATAACATAAAAATTTAAAATTTAAAATTTGTGAGAAAACAATTCAAATCTATATCGACATTTAACCCAAATGGTTGCAAGGAATTTAGTTCATAAATCCAAAACGTCTCTTTTTTGGAAATCTCATTAACCAAATCCGAGCCCCTCCAATGGGGTTTTACCATCTCGATCCCATAAAAGGTAAGTAAGCTCGGATCACAATTATGTACCAATTTGAAATGTTTGGATACACTATGTTTATCAAATCCTTTTACTATGTTTCTTATATGTTCGCCTATTCTTGTTTTTAAACGTCTCCCAGTTCTCCCAATATATCTCAAATGACATGGACATTCTAAAACATAAATCACATGTGTAGAATTACATGTAATCAGGGATTTAATATCATATTCTTTTTTGGAAAATGAAGAGCAGAATGACTTTCTTTTTTTATTATTACCAACTTTTACAGTCCTACAAACTTTACACTTCCTACAAGGAAAAAAACCATTTAAATTTGGAAACAGATCGAACTTTTTTGGGGGTTCGATGACATTGCGAGCCAGTTTCATCCTAAGAGACTTATTTTTCTTATAAATGAATTTAGGAGTTTTAGATAAGAATTTATTTAGTATATCATCTTTTAACAAAATGGGCCAATATTTTTTAAAAATTCGTTCAATATTTTTGTATTGCATATTATAGTTAGTAATAAAGGGTACATTATTTTCAAATCCCAAATGAGCCTTTCTATTTCCAAGAAACGTCTCCCTATCTTTAATACCAATCAAATTTCTCTCTTTAATCAAAAAGGTCTTATCATACCCTTTCTCTATAAATCTTTCAATTAACACCTCAGATTGGTCGAAAAAATCTTTGTTAGCGCTACAATTTCTTTTTAATCTGGTAAACTGACTTTTTGGAGTGCTATATAACCAATTTGGATGATGTCCACTAGAAATAGGTATATAGCTGTTTTTGTCCACTTCCTTGAAGTAAGTTTTGGTACAAATTTGGCCATTATCTTTGTATAGGACCAGATCCAAAAAATGAATTTGCTCAAAATCACTCATAACAGTGAATCTCAATCCATAGCGGTTCATATTAATATATTCCATAAAGGAATCGAGCTTTTCTCTGGATCCATCCCATACCATTATAATGTCATCAATATACCTCTTGTATAGCGCCATCTCTGGCCATTTATTGAAAATACTTTCTTCCTCCCATTTATCCATTACCAGATTTGCCACACTGGGAGCATACTTAGCTCCCATGGCAACACCCTTACATTGCTGAAAAAAAGTGTTGTTGTACCAAAAGAAATTGTTATTCATCGCAAATTCAAGTAATTCAACAACAAATTTCCTCTGCGATCTTTTCAGGAGTGATTTATGTTTAAGGGCCCATTTTACTGCATTAATTCCATCATTTTGATCGATGTTAGTATATAAAGATTCTACATCTATAGTAACCAACATACAATTATCAACATTATGTAATTCTTTAAGAATGTTAATAAGATGTCCACCATCTCTCAGAAAAGCCCTATTTGTCATAACAATGTTTTTCAGAAAAGTATCAACATATTCACCAACTCTTGCAAATAAAGAATTTATCCCACTCACAATGGGTCTCCCCGGTGGGTTCTCCTTATTTTTGTGTATTTTTGGTAAATAGTATATAGTAGGTATTTTCGGATGTTTAATCAATAAATATTTTGCTTCTTTTTCAGTTAATACCCCCAACTCTTTTCCTTTGTTAATAATACACTTAAGTAGTAATTTAAGTTTCTTAGTGGGATTTTTTTGCAAAATTTTATATGTATCTTCAGATTATAATAATCTCTTCATTTCTTTTTCATAGTCATTCTTATTTAAAACAACAATACTTCCCCCTTTATCAGCACTTCTAATTACTATATTCTTTCTCTTTTCAAGATCCTCAATACCCAATTTTATATCTGGTGGAATACAGTACGAATTTTTAACATTAATACTCTTAATCTCATTTTCTACCATATTTTTAAATACCTCCAGAAAAGCATTACCAGAAATCTTAGGGTTAAATGTAGAAGCATTTTTTAAACCACTATTTTGAAAACCATGAGAAGATAAAGTAGGATTGTTTCCTTGCGATTTATTCAATTCAAAAAATTTTTTAATATTACGTTTTCTCACAAATTTTTGCAAATCAATAAAAACATCGAATTTATTTAAATTCGTCCTAGGTATATATTTCAAACCAAGGTCCAAAACTTTAATTTCTCTTTCAGAAAAAGTAACATCACTCAAGTTATAGATTCCTGCCCCTATTATTCTCTTTTTCTCTTTTTGTCTCCTTCCTCCTCTTTTGCCTCTGTATTTCTTATTCCCTCTTCTCTGCCATAATTCCCTTGTTCTCTCCAATCTTTCTCCTGTGGTCTGTAACCCCTTGGTGCCATATTCCACCCCCGGTGATGGTATGAAAAACCCCCCCTCGATGGAAAAAAATTTTGGTTTTGATAACCTCCTCTCCTATATCCATTACCCCTATATCCACCTTGACCTCTATAGTTGGAAAAACCTCTTGAAGGTCTACCACTATATTCATATTGATGAGGTGATTTATCATGAACATTTTCAGGTGTTCTATTGCCAGAATTCTGAAATGTCACTTTTTGTTTAGGAGAAGACATAGTGGTTTGATTAACCATTGGGGATTTTAAATTAGGTATAATAATTTTTTCAGGTGTAGAAAGTTGGGAGTCACACCCATCTGTAGTGATCTTATCTTGCCATTTATACACTCTATTATTCCTATAATCTTCAGTGTCTCTTTTATATTTTTTAACCTTTTTGTTTTTAGTATCCTTATCGACTTTAACAATATGATCCTGTAAATTCTTTGATCGATCTTTATAATCATTGGTATCTGCAAAAGGTAACATCACATCCTTCAACTCTTTAATTTTAAAGTCTACTTTCCTCAATTTAACCTGTCGCCTTTTTATAATTAATTCCAATAAACTGCTTTCACAATGGTTAAAAAACTGAAACCACTCATCTACTAATTCTCTATCATCCATCCCATCATTGGCAGGTATATCCCATCTCAACCTCCTGGGAGTAATTTTCTCTTTTAGATAGAGTTCCAAAGTATTCACATCCCACCATATTTTAATTTGCTTCTCCAAAAGGTATTTCAAACTTTTGAAATTTTCTTCTAAATTCATACTATTTGAAATACCCATGGGATTGAAAACTTCACTAAGATCAACTTTTCTTTTTTCCATATATCCAAAAATATCCATGGCTGCCAATTATAAAATCCCTCTAAAAAAAGAAATTACTAAAAATAAGAAAAATTAATAATAGCGCCTATGGTCAAAATTATATAACTTACTAATAGTGTACCAGCTGCAAAAAATCACCATATATAAAGTGTACCAATAAATAAATAATTTGCGCTAGTAAATGTGTATAAAAAGAAATCATCAAATCATAAGTCCAGAAAAAAATATATATATGCCAATACCACAAAAAAAAATAAAAAAACTTTTAAGTGCAAAAAACTTTTGTGCAAAAAAAGTGTCTAAATATGAAAAATTTTCACCAAAAAACCTTGATAATATAATGGCAGATCATCCATAAATATATCTTCAGAAACGGAAACTCTGCAACACACCGATCCTCATCGATCGAAATAACAGGATGAAAAGCTTTGTAGTTAATCGATTGGAAAGATTGGAGAGAACAAGGGAATTATGGCAGAGAAGAGGGAATAAGAAATACAGAGGCAAAAGAGGAGGAAGGAGACAAAAAGAGAAAAAGAGAATAATAGGGGCAGGAATCTATAACTTGAGTGATGTTACTTTTTCTGAAAGAGAAATTAAAGTTTTGGACCTTGGTTTGAAATATATACCTAGGACGAATTTAAATAAATTCGATGTTTTTATTGATTTGCAAAAATTTGTGAGAAAACTTAATATTAAAAAATTTTTTGAATTGAATAAATCTCAAGGAAACAATCCTACTTTATCTTCTCATGGTTTTCAAAATAGTGGTTTAAAAAATGCTTCTACATTTAACCCTAAGATTTCTGGTAATGCTTTTCTGGAGGTATTTAAAAATATGGTAGAAAATGAGATTAAGAGTATTAATGTTAAAAATTCGTACTGTATTCCACCAGATATAAAATTGGGTATTGAGGATCTTGAAAAGAGAAAGAATATAGTAATTAGAAGTGCTGATAAAGGGGGAAGTATTGTTGTTTTAAATAAGAATGACTATGAAAAAGAAATGAAGAGATTATTACAATCTGAAGATACATATAAAATTTTGCAAAAAAATCCCACTAAGAAACTTAAATTACTACTTAAGTGTATTATTAACAAAGGAAAAGAGTTGGGGGTATTAACTGAAAAAGAAGCAAAATATTTATTGATTAAACATCCGAAAATACCTACTATATACTATTTACCAAAAATACACAAAAATAAGGAGAACCCACCGGGGAGACCCATTGTGAGTGGGATAAATTCTTTATTTGCAAGAGTTGGTGAATATGTTGATACTTTTCTGAAAAACATTGTTATGACAAATAGGGCTTTTCTGAGAGATGGTGGACATCTTATTAACATCCTTAAAGAATTACATAATGTTGATAATTGTATGTTGGTTACTATAGACGTAGAATCTTTATATACTAACATCGATCAAAATGATGGAATTAATGCAGTAAAATGGGCCCTTAAACATAAATCACTCCTGAAAAGATCGCAGAGGAAATTTGTTGTTGAATTACTTGAATTTGCGATGAATAACAATTTCTTTTGGTACAACAACACTTTTTTTCAGCAATGTAAGGGTGTTGCCATGGGAGCTAAGTATGCTCCCAGTGTGGCAAATCTGGTAATGGATAAATGGGAGGAAGAAAGTATTTTCAATAAATGGCCAGAGATGGCGCTATACAAGAGGTATATTGATGACATTATAATGGTATGGGATGGATCCAGAGAAAAGCTCGATTCCTTTATGGAATATATTAATATGAACCGCTATGGATTGAGATTCACTGTTATGAGTGATTTTGAGCAAATTCATTTTTTGGATCTGGTCCTATACAAAGATAATGGCCAAATTTGTACCAAAACTTACTTCAAGGAAGTGGACAAAAACAGCTATATACCTATTTCTAGTGGACATCATCCAAATTGGTTATATAGCACTCCAAAAAGTCAGTTTACCAGATTAAAAAGAAATTGTAGCGCTAACAAAGATTTTTTCGACCAATCTGAGGTGTTAATTGAAAGATTTATAGAGAAAGGGTATGATAAGACCTTTTTGATTAAAGAGAGAAATTCGATTAGTATTAAAGATAGGGAGACGTTTCTTGGAAATAGAAAGGCTCATTTGGGATTTGAAAATAATGTACCCTTTATTACTAACTATAATATGCAATACAAAAATATTGAACGAATTTTTAAAAAATATTGGCCCATTTTGTTAAAAGATGATATACTAAATAAATTCTTATCTAAAACTCCTAAATTCATTTATAAGAAAAATAAGTCTCTTAGGATGAAACTGGCTCGCAATGTCATCGAACCCCCAAAAAAGTTCGATCTGTTTCCAAATTTAAATGGTTTTTTTCCTTGTAGGAAGTGTAAAGTTTGTAGGACTGTAAAAGTTGGTAATAATAAAAAAAGAAAGTCATTCTGCTCTTCATTTTCCAAAAAAGAATATGATATTAAATCCCTGATTACATGTAATTCTACACATGTGATTTATGTTTTAGAATGTCCATGTCATTTGAGATATATTGGGAGAACTGGGAGATGTTTAAAAACAAGAATAGGCGAACATATAAGAAACATAGTAAAAGGATTTGATAAACATAGTGTATCCAAACATTTCAAATTGGTACATAATTGTGATCCGAGCTTACTTACCTTTTATGGGATCGAGATGGTAAAACCCCATTGGAGGGGCTCGGATTTGGTTAATGAGATTTCCAAAAAAGAGACGTTTTGGATTTATGAACTAAATTCCTTGCAACCATTTGGGTTAAATGTCGATATAGATTTGAATTGTTTTCTCACAAATTTTTAATTTTTAATTTTTATGTTATTTTAAGTATATTTTTATATAGGCAACTGTTTAAAGATGATATTTGGGAGATTGTATGTTTTTTGTACAATTTTTGCATTATTTTTGTATTATTACTAGAGTTCCCCTTTATTTGTGTTGAAAGTGTTACTGGCCCTTTAAGTTCCCTTTTTGAAACACAGTCTTAGAGGGTGCTGGCCCGTTAATGTATTTACTTATTTAATTTATTTATCATTAGTGTTTTATTCAAATTTCTTTTTATTCTATTTTTGTTCTCTTGTTTTAAAGTTTTTTTTTGCTTGTGATGGCAAATATATTGGATACATTGTATATCCTTTGTGGACTCCTGTCATCTGTGGGGCGGCTTGCTTTGCTTGATTCCCCATTGATGTCAGCTGTTCGTTTCCTGTGAGTGAATATTTAAGGAGGTTGAGACGTCTCACATCTATCCGCTCCGTGAGGACGTCGATGACGAAACGCGTAGGGCGGAGCTTGATTGATGTGACGTCATTACGTTTTTGGCTGCCAGCTACTGCGCATGTGCTGAATAGCCAGGCTCGTTTATGTGATTGCTGTTATGCTGTTGATGCTGGTGTCGGCTGGGACACCTCTTGAGTAAGTGCAATGAGTACCTAATAAAGGAATTGGTTTTTATAATACTGCACCATGAAGTCTTTCTGTTTCTCTCGAGTGCTTGGCATTTCCCCCTATGGATACGTTTGAAGGTGGTCCTTTATCTATTGGAGAAGTGGATTTTCGATTAACTACAAAGTTTTTCATCCTGTTATTTCGATCGATGAGGATCGGTGTGTTGCAGAGTTTCCGTTTCTGAAGATATATTTATGGATGATCTGCCATTATATTATCAAGGTTTTTTGGTGAAAATTTTTCATATTTAGACACTTTTTTTGCACAAAAGTTTTTTGCACTTAAAAGTTTTTTTTTTTTTTTTTTTGTGGTATTGGCATATATATATTTTTTTCTGGACTTATGATTTGATGATTTCTTTTTATACACATTTACTAGCGCAAATTATTTATTTATTCGTTCACTTTATATATGGTGATTTTTTGCAGCTGGTACACTATTAGTAAGTTATATAATTTTGACCATAGGCGCTATTATTAATTTTTCTTATTCTTACGATCAGTTGATTATAGAACTAATGCATCCGAACATGTACCTGAGGTAAATTAACCCTTTATATGCCGAGTGGTCCACAGCGGGACACAGACAGGATCATCGGGAGACACAGAGAATTATTAACCCCTTACATGCCGAGTGGGCAGTTACATGCCAAATTCTCTGCAGCGACATCGGCCAGTGTCAGTGACATGGGGGGGGAGCAGTCTGCAGCAACATCGGACAGTGTCAGCGGCATTGGGGGAGCAGTGACATGGGGGGCAGTGGCAGTGACTTGGGGGGGTGGCAGTGACATGGGGGGCAGTGTAAGCAACATGGGGGGACAGTGTCAGTGACATGGGGGGGAGTTGTGACGTGGGGGGAACATTGTCACTGACATATGGGGGGCTGTGGCAGTGACATGGGGTGGAAGCAGTGTCAGTGACATGGGGGGGAAGCAGTGTCAGTGATATATGGGGGGGCAGTGTTGGTGACATGGGGGGCAGTGACATAGGGAGGACATCAGTAACATGGGGGGGCACAGTGTGAGTGACATGGATGGGAGTTGTGACATGGGCGGGAACATTGTCAGTGACATATGGGGGGCTGTGGCGGTGACATGGGGTGGAAGCAGTGTCAGTGATATGGGGGGGAAGCAGTGTCAGTGACATATGGGGGGCTGTGGCGGTGACATGGGGTGGAAGCAGTGTCAGTGACATGGGGGGGAAGCAGTGTCAGTGACATATGGGGGGCTGTGGTGGTGACATGGGGTGGAAGCAGTGTCAGTGACATGGGGGGAAGCAGTGTCAGGGACATATGGGGGGGGGCAGTGTTGGTGATATGGGGGCAGTGACATAGGGAGAACATCAGTAACATGGGGAGGAACAGTGTCAGTGACTGGTGGGCAGTGACTAATGGGGGGCAGTGGCAGTGACTTGGGGGGGTTAGTGTCAGTGACATGGGGAGGACAGTGTCAGAGACATGGGGGAGGGCAGTGTCAGTTACCGGGGGGGGAGTGTCAGTGACAAGGGGAGGACGATGTCAGTGACACGGGGGGGAACAGTGGCAGTGACATGGGGGGGACAATGTCAGTGACATGGGGGGGTAGTGTCAGTGATACGGAGAGGACAGTGTCATTGACATATGGAGCGGACAGTGTCAGTGACATGGGGGGGGGGCAGTGGCAGTGATATGGAGGTTGCAGTGTAAGTGTAGTGACATGGGGGGGCAGTGTTGTGACATGGGGGGTAGTGTCAGTGACATGGGGAGGACAGTGTGAGTGACATGGGGGGCAGTGTCAGTGACATGGGGAGGACAGTGATAGCGACATTGGGGAAAACAGTCCTCCCTGATGTCACTATCTCTGTCCCCCCCATTTCACTGACTGCCCCCCCCATGTCACATCTCCCCTGTTCAGTAACACTGTTCCCCCATGTCACTGTCACTGCTCCCCATGTGCCTGACACTGCCCCCCCCCCCCATGTCACTGACACTGTCCTCCTCATGTCACTGACACTGTCCCGTCCATGTGCCACAACCAGGGGCGGACTGACCATTCGAGCACTCGGGCACTGCCCAAGGGCCCGGGGTCAGTAGGGGGCCCCATGAAATGCCCCTGGTACTGTTTTATAGGCTTTTTTTGAGTGTGGGCAAGGACATAGGGGCCCCATGATCCCCTATTGCCCGGGGGCCCCATGATTTGTCAGTCCGCCCCTGGCCACAACTATGAATTCTTATATCCATTCTTATGTCCATATTTCTCGGGACTTTATTTTGGAAAAACGGCATATGGGCTTGCATATTTTGTTGGTTGATGTACACATATGTCATTTAATTTTCTTTATACACAATTTTTGTTCATTGTTCATCAGGTTTTGGTACATTATAGACACTTTAATAAGGGTTTGATCACATCACCTTTCTATTTTATTTATATTGTTCACATATGAGTGTTGGTCCACTTTATAGGGGCAGCTGTACCTAGCATTGGTGTTTTGAATTCTTCAACACCAATGTCACTTATATATTGATTTATTTGGTGCCTTACAATTATATATTTGTATCTTTTCTGCATTAGTCAAAATTTCTAACAAGTTACGAGGCACATTACAAGTCAATAAAATGATTTATGGAAAGGAAAACCACTGCAAGTGAGCTTTTACAGTTCTTGATTTTTCAGTGTTTTGACCTGCAAGTTTTGGTGACAGGGTCTCTTCAAATTTTGAACTTTTTTCTACTGATGCCTACAGGAACACCTATTCCCTGGCTTCTACATAGCTACTCCTGAACTCTGTCTTTGTGCACTGCTATTGAATACATTTGGCTTCAGTAAACCTTTTGAGCATCACCTCCTTGAAAAGGATCTCAAAGAAGCAAAAGTGTCCCCCGTAGTCATATTTGAGGTTCTTAAAGCATTTTTCTGATTTGACTGCAGCTCCGTCTGAACAGTATGAAGAAGCTCTCCAATGTTGCTTTGGGTGGAGAATGGACCTGCAGTGAGCCCCTATGCTATTCATGACAGGTAAGGGTGTCTTGCAATAGAAGAGAACAGACCTTTAGCATGTAATCAAAAATTAAATTTTCCATTTACACATCTTATGAATTCCTTTTAAATATTTGTAAGCTTGTGACACTACATAATCAGAAGCCTACCCCACCTGCTTGGTGACAGCGCAGTCACTGGGGGGGGGGGGGGTACCCAGCACGAACAAGAGAAGCGTGCTGTACGAATATATATGTTGCAGCTTAGAGTTAAAGAATATGTAAACCCAACATTTCATATTCCTGTTATGTGCCTACTGTACCATGTACTTGTATGAAAAAGTATCCTGTTCTCTTTGTATTGCTTCCTTTGTGTGAAATCCCTGGTGTTCCTGCCAGTCCCTTTGCTTTCCTATTAAAAACTGACCACACTAGGCTTGAGAGCACAGTATAGTCAGTTCTCTAACTGTACTGAGAACTCAGCCTGCTCTCCTTCAATGATCAGACTTGTCCTAACATGCCCCCCCTGCCCCCGCTCAGCCATTCACAGGGAAGATCAATATGCTGTTTCTCCTGCCCCAGCTCTTATGCAGCTGAGAACAGGATTGTGATCACTTATAAAAAAGGGGAAAAAAACGTTTTTTATGTTTTTTTTTTCTTTATATGTATATACAAATGTGTTTCCTTTCATTTCTATTTTGAATTGAATAGGTTGTTTTACAAGGTGAGGTTTTACAATCACCTTAAAGCCCACTATTGTGCTGCTATGTATATGGGCACAACCTGCGTTAAGGGCTCCAAACTCTTGTTCCTTTTTTTTTTTTTTTGTTTTTGCTTTGTGAAAAGGTGGGCTGCAGGTCAGGAATGACCCAGCCCACAGCTCAGTAGAGTAATAAAGAGCAAATTTGGAGTTTGGCCAGAGATGACTTCAGAGGATACAGTGCTTATCTCCATTGATTACCTGAGACTAAACCAACTGCAAGGGAACAAGTCATTCTCTCCTACATACCAGGAAGTGCTGTGCATTATTACCAGCTGCAAGGGTGAATCAATGAGCTGCAAGGGAGAGTGAATAAAGTGATTTTATGGTGGTCAAGGGATGCCCTTCCAAGAACACCTTCATTTTTTCCTGCATGCACAAGTTGTCAGTGTCCTTTCAAATATCATTATGGGGGAGATGTATTAAAACTCGTGGAGCTGTGCATGGTAGCTGGTTTCTATGTAGAGCTGCACCAGATTTTTCATGCTCAGGGTTTAGTAAATAACCCCCTATGTGTTTAGTGACTAAGCATAACTGTTGGCAGTTGTACAGGTGAAACTCGAAAAATTAGAATATCGTGCAAAGTTCATTTATTTCAGTAATGCAACTTAAAAGGTGAAACTAATATATGAGATAGATTCATTACATGCAAAGCAAGATAGTTCAAGCCGTGATTTGTCATAATTGTGATGATTATGGCTTACAGCTCATGAAAACCCCAAATCCACAATCTCAGAAAATTAGAGTATTACATGCAATCAATAAAACAAGGATTGTACATAGAACAATATCAGACCTCTGAAAAGTATAAGCATGCATATGTACTCAGTACTTGGTTTGGGCCCCTTTTGCAGCAATTACTGGCTCAATGCGGCGTGGCATGGAAGCTATCAGCCTGTGGCACTGCTGAGGTGTTATGAAAGACCAGGATGCTTCAGTAGCGGCCTTCAGCTCTTCTGCATTGTTTGGTCTCATGTCTCTCATCTTTCTCTTGGCAATGCCTCATAGATTCTCTATGGGGTTCAGGTCAGGCGAGTTTGCTGGCCAGTCAAGCACAGTAATCCCAGGTTTTGGTGCTTTTGGCAGTGTGGGCAGGTGCCAAGTCCTGCTGGAAAATGAAGTCAGCATCCCCATAAAGCTCGTCTGCGGAAGAAATTATGAAGTGCTCCAATCCCTCCCTCCTATATTGTATACTCCAAGGAGCAGGACCCTCCTATCCCTCTTGTATTGAACTCTATTGTCTCCCTTTATATTGTAAAGCGCTGAGCAAACTGTTGGCGCTATATGAATCCTGTATAATAATAATAATCTCCTGGTAGACGGCTGCATTGACCCTGGACTTAATGAAGCACAATGGACCAACACCAGCAAATGACATGGCTCCCCAAATCAACACAGACTGTGGAAACTTCACACTGGACTTCAAGCATCTTGCAGTGTGTGCCTCTCCATTCTTCCTCCATACTCTGGGTCCTTGGTTTCCAAATGAGATGCAAAAGTTACTCTCATCAGAAAAGAGGACTTTGGACCAATGAGCAACAGACCAGGTCTGTTTTTCTTTAGCCCAGGTAAGACGCTTCTGACGTTTGTTGTTCACAAACGTGACAAGAGGAATACAATATTTGAAGCCCATGTCCAGGATCCGTCTGTGTTGATAAAGGAACGCACTTCCGCCTTCGCAGGCCAGCGCATGCTCCGAAATGCGTCGCAGTGCATTCTGGGATCTGACTTCATCACGGCCACGCCGCCGCTGTGTTCCAGTGTGCGTTCCATCCGGCTCTGAAGGGAGGACGTGCACGCCGGCCGGCTCCTCAGCTGTTCCCCTCCAGCGGTACGCTGACTACACCATCCTCCCTTCTGATGACAGCTCTTCACCCTGTACACCCATCTGATTAATGTCACAACCTACTACGGTTTTTAATGCTTATATTAACCTCTACCATGTGAGTGTTTCTACCTTTCAACCTTAATAAAATGGTATGCTGCACTTAGAGGCACTACTTCTCCTTCTCTCACCCTACAGAGTCTGCTACAGCACTTTTTGGAAGCATTGCCTTAGTGCCATACGGGCCATCCCAAGCTCATCCACAACACCACCAGCACCCCTCACCAGGATAGCCCAGGACTTTGTACAGTTTTTGCGCTGATCATCCTTCTCATCTCTTCTCACTCCTTGTGAAAGTCCCCAACACTTTTGAATGGCCTTTTCCTGGGAACATCCAACTTCTTTTGCAATTACCTTTTGAGGCTTTCCCTCCTTATGGAGGGTGTCAATGATGGTTTTCTGCACAACTGTCAGGTCAGCAGTCTTTACCATGATTGTGATTCCTACTGAACCAGACTGAGAGACCATTTAAAGGCTCAGGAACCCTTTGCAGGCGTTATGGCTTAATTAGCTGATTAGAGTGGGACACTTTGAGCCTAGAATATTGCACCTTTTCACAATATTCTAATTTTCTGAGATTGTGGATTTGGGGTTTTCATGAGCTGTAAGCCATAATCATCACAATTATGACAAATCACATCTTGAACTATCTTGCTTTGCATGTAATGAGTCTATCTCATATATTAGTTTCACCTTTTAAGTTGCAATACTGAAATAAATGAACTTTTGCACAATATTCTAATTGTTTCAGTTTCACCTGTAGTTTCAAGGAGGTCTCAAGCTACTGAAGATGGCTCCAGTAATTGCCTCTAAAAAGAGACCTGTTCAATCGTCACTGCACAGCAGTCCTAGTAGTAGATTTTGATAGAGTTCATGCAGCTGCTGTCTCCATCATGCATCACTGCTGACCAGTTTCAAAAGGTGAGACCTCTTCATCAATAGGTGATTGTTGGCACTTTTGCTAATTGCACCAAGTATCCAGTGTAGAAATAGGTGTTTTTATCTCACATCTGTCTAATCTGTATTTAGCAGTTAGTGAGTGATCATAATGGCTTTCCCAAATAAAACATTAAAGCAGATCGTCAGGTTCATATAAAAGATAAAAATTAATGCAACTCTGTATTCATTACTGAATTAGTAAATTTATTTTTTAAATTCAAGAGGTGTAAGTTCCTTATTTTTCTTTAGTCTTTTGCAGTGTAAGGCTTGACGCCCCATTTAGTGCTGGAAGCTGAAGACAAAAAACCCTACTTCCAGGTATGGAGACATATGTGGCTCACCCATGTGACAGCCCTGGTCCTTGTATCAGCTTTGTCCCAGGGGGGTCCATAGCCCTGAGTTAGCTGCATCCCAAAACTTAGCCCTCATTGACACCATCAGCATTTCCTAGCGCAGTTCCAATGCACAGACAAGGCAAATAGCCTTATGTCCTATGGCTTAAGTTTGCACTAATGTGCTGAACTGGCATGTGTTAACCTCCCTAACGGTATGATTATGTCAATATAGCTGTGCTCAAAGCGGTACATTTTTTTGCATGGAAATATGTCCAATTTTTTTCATTGTAGGCCTGTAATTTTTAGGAATAACTCACTGAAATCTGTCCGAACGAGAGTCTAGTTTCCAGGGTATGATAAAATTTGAAACAAAATCATAAATTATAATTTAATAATCATAAAAAATTATATAATACATTTTATTCAATATTATAATCAAACCAAAAACACTGAAATTTGAAATATAGCGCCAAGTTCGCACATCACTGAGCTTAGTCGCAAAATCATTTTCAGTGTCTGATGACGTATCGCACTACGAATCATCACTCAATTCTGCAAGTGGTTCTAATTTACTATCGCTGTTCTCTAGCTGGTCTAAAACCGCTTTTGACATAAAGGGACGCTTTTTGGACGCCATGGACTTTTCTCAGTTTCCAGGCAGAAAGAACAGTAAAAAGGCAGGCAGGGCACAGGACAAAGCACTCGGGACAAAATGTATTTGAAATGGTTTGATACAGTAATGTTTTACTATGTGATTTTAGTGTATTAAGTGAATGTCACTTTTTAAAATGTTTTAATTTCCCACCGGTTCCAGTCCCCATACGTCCCGACGCTCGCAGGGACCGGTGCCCGGAAGACAGATGCCGGCATCGGGAGGAGGAGATGGCAGGGGATGCTGCAGGGGGGACATCGCGGGAGCACAGGACAAGGTAAGTGAAACATGGAATCCCTGAGCAACGCTGCAGGGTAATCCCGAGTGTAGCTCGGAGTTACCGCTTTTGGCACTGATGATTAACCTCGAGCTACACTCGGGAATACCACCATGGAGGTTAAACAAAAAATAGGATACACCAGTGAATAACATCTGTCACAGTGTACCAGTGTTCAAGAGATCTGAGGAGGAGCAGGCATCCACCAGTAGCACTGTTAGTCCATAGGCTTCAAAGAGATTGGGTGGGACAAAGCCTCTACCCGTGCCCAGGTCTTACCTGACCAAGGTCCTAAGCCTGAGATTTCTGCCTGCTGCTGACTTATTGCCATCATGTCTCTGCCTGCCGCATGAATTGACCACACCTCTGCCTGCAACCTGTACTATGGACTGTGTTCCTGCATACTACCAGGACTGATATTTTGGCTATGCTGATCATGTCTCTGCCTGGACAACTCATTTGGCTGTTGCTGACCACGTCTTCCTGCTTCCTGGACCAATGCTTTGGATGTGCTGGCAATATCTCTACCTGCTGCCCGTAGTGACTATGAACAGTATTCCTTCCTGCAGCCTGGGTGCTTACGTTTGCGGTCGCTGACCACGTCCCTGCGTTTTTCAATGATTGGTACCATAACTTGTAGACTCTATAACTTCCACACAGACCAAATAATACAGACCGATTGTGATTATTTTTACCAAAGCAAGGTAGCAGTATACATTTTGGCCCAAATTTTATGAAGAAAAATTACTTATTTGCAAAATTTTATAACAGAAATGAAGAAAACGCGCAAACAATAAAAACCCACTGCTAATTAAATACCACCAAAAGAAAACTATTTGTGTGAAAAAAAGGACAAATATTTTATTTGGGTACAGTGTTGCATGACTGAGTAATTATCATTCAAAGTGTGAGAGCGCTGAAAGCTGAAAATTGGTCTGGGCAGGAAGGGGGTAAAAGTGCCCTGTATTGAGGCAGTTAAGGATTATTACAAAGCAAAATATAGTTTACGGGTACAAAATACAGTGTCAAGGCATATTGCAGGACATAGTAAAGTATAACTAAAGGCAGAACTTTTTGGAGAGGGATTAGAACACCTGTCTATGCTCACTTTGTCCCGTTTACCATTATTATTGAAAGTAAAAGACAATCCCAAATAAATTTTTGTTTTCACTAGAAAAGTAATAGAGGGAAAATCTACCAATGGGGACAATAGTTCTGTAGATCTGCGGGTCCCCAAGGAATTCCCTTAATTTGCTTGGATTTCCTCTCACTTCCTGTTTGGCTATGGTACAGGAAGTGGTGGGAAAGCTCCCGAATGGGATAGCGAAAAGAAAAAAATCCGATGAGTTATAACCCTTCCTTGCTCTATCCAAAATGAAGAAAAAAAAAAATGTTTTGCCTATAGTTCTACTTTAAGAAGTAGAAATCTATGTAATTAACATCCAGTAGCACAGCCTGCCATTGCAAGAATATGCATCCACAATCAGGGGAGAAAGGAAGAAGTGGGAAAAGGAGTGGAGGGGAAGGAAGGGAAAACAGGTGTATTAACATCAGTGGTGCCATGTGGAGGAGGTTTTTTTATCTGAAAGCTTTAACACTTGTCTCCCGATAGAGCGAAAATGGAATATTTTGGGACAACAGAGTGGTTAGCACTTCCGCCTGGTAGCACTAGGGTTGTTGGTTCGAATCCCAGCCACAGCACTACCTGCCCAGAGTTTGCATGTTCTCCCAGTGCCTGGGTGGATTTCCTGGTAGGAAAATCTACTCAGGTAGGTTAATTTGGCTCCTGTCTTAATTGTCCCTAGTATGTGTGTGTTTGAATTGGAGTTAGGGATCTTAAATTGTAATCTCCTTAAGGGTTGGGGACTGATGTGAATGTACAATATATGTAAAGCGCCACATAAATGGACAGCAATAAGTACTGTAAATATAGGCAATCCAGTACTCTAGATGGTGCCAAAAATAAATATAAAAGACAAAATTGAATCAGTAGATAATAGGTAACGTACAGTATATACCATAAAGTATACAGTATATCTTGCCGTGCATACCAAGAATGTCATATGAGGAATATAATCTAACTCCACACCACCATTTGCATCTATAGACACACACAGTGCAGATTGGCCCCACTCCCTCCTTACAGTCCAGAAACAGGGAAGAAGTGTTGCTGCCGATGGGACAGTCCTTGATCAAGAATGGATTAAGGTGTTTGGGGGTGCTGAGGGAGCTACTATTGAATATTTTTTTACCCTAATACAGAGAATGCATGAAGTTAAAAAACCTTTTGCCTTTCAAACCACTTTAAGCATTTAACACGTCCCCCAACAGCTAATGTGTAAGCTATGGTCAAAACGCTTAGACAATTCAGTCACTTAATGACTAGAAAGCTGGCAAAAAGACTGCATGCAAAGATCAGTAATTAATTATATTCTAAATGGTTTAGGTGGTAGTGGTATACCCCAAGGTTCATTGTTAGGACCAATACTTTTAAACCTGTTTATAAATTACTTATGTAGAATTTGGTATTAAAAGTACCATTTCTGTTTTTAAAGATGTCACAAAGCTATGAATTGCAATAAAGTTTCTATATGGTGGGGCATAGGCTTCTGCTGCATGTAAGAGGACATTGATCCCGCTGCTCTGGCTGATCATCCTGCTAATCTCCTCCAATAGATACTCAACAACTCCCCATACACTCCATATGGGCAGTCTTACTTCCTTGCACCCCAGCACAGCGTATCTTCCCTCCAGCAGCTGTAACAAGAAGAAATAAAGAGGGTGGTGATATGACAAAGTGTGGGCCACAAGTTGACAACACTGCAAATTCAAACCACAGTGAGACAGGGCCAAGGAGGCAGATCAACACCAGGAGAGATTTGCCAGGTGGAGCATAGCAGAATGATAACACTCATCTGCCACCATACATTTAGCTTAGTTCAGCATCCTGGATCTGAGAACTTCCCTTCATTGCAGATACACTCGAAGATGGAGAGACAAAAACCCTGAACCCATGCTGTGAGATGTCTATAAAGTTGTTTGCCTCGTTGCCTGGATCACAAGTTCCTTGTTGCCCATCAGACAACCACATTGGATGCCAAGTGATCTCCTAATCCTGCGTCTGCATGATCCCTTCCTTTTAAACTTACACACTCAGCTGCCCTTATTTTTTCTCCTTTGAGGAATGTCTAGATTTGCCGATTGCAAGGATTCAACCTATGTCTGTAGCCCTTGTCCTCATTAGTTCAACCTTCAGGCCTGGGAGAAATAAAGCTTCAGACACCAAAGTGTGCAAGCTAAATCTCTGAAAGTTTAATGCATGACAAGAACGGTTATACAGAACTCAGTAGGCATTGCTTAATCTCAGGATGACCAATGAAACATTCCATTCTTATCAATATAGTTACATGAAGAACAGAAACTGCAAATAGTTGAGGGATACCGTATAAGGTAGTTCCATTTACAGAAATGAAACTAGTCTAAGGAAACGAGAGAGAAGATACAAAGCCAAAACTAACTATTCACATGTCTAGAAATGGAAGCATTATACAAAATGGATGCCAGTTTATAAGACATATTTCCTTACAGTTCCTCTCTTTTTGTCACATAGTGACAACACATCAAATTTCACAGTTGTTTTTTCCAATATGAATCCGGTTTCTTTAAAAACGTGTTACAAATGCACATGCAAAGCTTAGCAACAACATAAAATATAAATGTTAGTAAAAACAAAATCAGCATACCTAATTTCTTAAACCATCAAGCTTGTAAAACATTTAACTAGTCTCTATGATTCTCAATGACTTCATAGCACTCTGGGATCTCAGCAGATGTGTTATGTATGCATGTACAACACTCATAGTCAGTAGTAGACTCACACAACTCAGTTAATGATGTACCCATTTGTTCTATTTTCATTTCATTCATGAGCACCTGTTTCCTCAATACAACATTCAAATTCCACATTAAAAAATAACACCTGTAGGTATGTTTCCTATGTTTTTTTTTTGTGTTACCTATTCTTAGTGGTATTTACAAAGTTACCATCCTCAGGTACCTTCCCATTGACATTAAAGTTAGACTTACTACAGAAATTCTTTCCTTCCTTTGATTAGTTGCCTAAATAAAAACACCATTTAGATTCCATAACTCCCAACACTTCAAATTTAGGCCTTGTAGTAACATTTCTAAGGATGATACTCAGATTACCAATAAACATTGATGTCACATTTTTTGGTGCAGCATACAAAAGAATATTCACGGTTTCAGGGTGCAGCATACTGCAAACCCAACAACTCTCGATTCCAGAGAGCTTGGCATACCTATGCTTAAATTTCAATAGTGACATATTTTCAGTCAATGATCTTTTCTGCTTTTTTATTAGTTCAGTGTCATTCACAGTCTTACTGTTGTGGCCACAGATTGGTGGCCATTCTCCTTGGTGATAGTATTATTATTATTATACAGGATTTATATAGCGCCAACAGTGTGCCCAGCGCTGTACATCATAATGGGAGACAGTACACGAGACAGCTCAGTAACAATACAATTCAATACACGAGGGGTTCGAGGGCCCTGCTCCTTGGAGCTTACAATCTAGGAGGGAGGGGATAGTGGTACAGGAGAAAATAGCTGTGGGGGATGGAGTGATAGGAAGAGTGGAGGAGTTCAGTAATTAGCTGAGGGCGGGGTAGGCTTCCCTGAGGAGATAGGTTTTCAGAGTGCACCTAAAGGTGAGGAGAGTAGGTGAGTCTTATGGATTGGGGTAGGGCGTTCCAGAGAATGGGGGAAGCCCTGAAGAAGGGCATGGGAGGAGGAGACCAGGGAACTAGAGAGTAGGAGGTCTTCTGAGGAGCGGAGAGTACATTTTGGGTGGTATTTGGATACCAGATCGGTGATATAGTTTGGGGCAGTATTATGAACAGCTTTATAAGTCAATATTAGCAGTAGCAGTAGCTAGCCCAGTAAGCCACTAAAAAGTTATCACTGAGAGATAACCCAATCAAAACAAAATTCTTCCAGGCTGTCTCTGGATGAAGCAGCATCCTTAAGATTGGAGGGTGTTTATAGGTCTGTCTCTTTTCCTTGTTCCATCTGTTGCTCTTGGTTCTTTGGTGGTTCTGGGATTCAGATGTTGGATTCAGCAGTCAGAACTGTGGTTCTTATCACAGCCGTCACTATGGTAGGTTTCCCGTAATGCGGATCTGTGGTCTTGTGTCTGTGAAGGTCCTTAACCACTACCCGATCTCCTGGCTTGTAGGGGTGGGTTGGATTATCTGTGGAAAAAAAGAAAAGAGACACATCACCGTATACACCATTCGACACCCCAATCAGTTCCTGGATATATCTAAATCACCTGGCATAACTAACGGGTGGTGGTGGAATGGCCTGCCCATAAAAATGTCAAAAAAGAAAATTTGGTGACTTTATTAGATGTCATCCTCATCTCAGACAGAATAGCTGGCAGATACACCTCCCATACCTTAAATGTCCCACCTGTTACCTTACTTAGTTTTTCTTTTAGGGTCCTATTTGCCCTTTCTACCTCAGCATAACTCTGTGGATGGTAGGGTATGTGGAACTTCCAGCCAATGCTCATCAGTTTGGTTACCTCGTTTGTAACCTTTGAAATAAATATTGGTCCTATGTCCAAGTCTATACTTACCAGACATCCCCATCGAGGGATGACTTCCTTTACAAAAAATATTTTCTTTATTTCATCTCTCACTACCTGTCAACCCCAATACCCTATGTCATAGAACTGTGCACTGCGTCGTGGGAGTCCTGTTATATCGCCCTTTGGCATTAGATCATTTGCATCTAATGTCAACCCTTTTTGTTGCATATCTATTCTGGGAGTGGTATCCTCATGTATTACCTGAGCACAATCATGTTCCTCGGGGGAATTATCAGTTTTGCCCTTTATCCTTAGCAAACCATTTAACATAGCTAAGGGACCTGAATTAGAACCTGAATATTTCACTTCCAAATTAGCAGTTGATGTCAAAATTACTTCATAACCACTTGCCCTTTGTGCTCTCATGTGCTGCGTAGTGAGGTTCTTAGGGACATCCAATACATGATGTGCAATATAAAGGATGGTTTTATGTCCCAGAGTCACACACATTGAGTCCTCCACCATCAGGACACAGACAGCCAGGGCTTTCAGACATGCCGGCATGCCCTGCACCGGACTTGGCACTACTTTTGAAATATAGGCTATTGGCCTCATGTGTCCTCCATGATCCTGAGTGACCACAGCCATCATGGTTTTACAATTATCACGAGCATACACATGAAAATCAACATCAAAACCCAGAGCAGGAGAGGAAACTAGTGAGGACTTCAAGATTTGATAGGCATTGGTGGATACTTGATCCCACTTAATGAGGTCTGAAGCCTCAGTCTTAGTGTGCTGCCTGAGTATGTTGTCATAATGGGAGCAGTCAGGTATCCATTGGTGAAAATAGTTGACTATACCAAGGAATTTCCTTTTTAGTTTTTGGGCAGGGCAGACCTATAATGGCTAGGATCCTGGACTGGCTCACCATTCTGGTGCCTTGTGACAGAGTGAAACCCAAGTAATCCACCGAAATTTGACAACTTTGTACCTTATGCCTTGCCACCTTGTGTCCTTCTGTAACCAGAAAATTTAACAGAGATATTCTGTCCTGCCTACAAACCTCCCTGTTGGGTGAACAAAGTAATATCATCCACGTACTTGAGCAACGTGGAACCATGGTGGGGTGCCCAACCCTTTAAGGATTCTCGGAGGGCCATGGAATATACAGCCAGAGAATTAATGTATCCTTAGGGCAATCTGGCCAAGGTTAACTGTTTGTTGGCCAGAGTAAAACTTAACAGTAGTTGTGTCTCTTAATCAACTTGGACGGAATAAAAAAATCGATCACAGTATAATGCCGTGTATCGTGTGGAACTGAGGTAATCAAAAGTGACAGCTAAGCAACTGGCTCTGCCTTTATTATAACCATCCCATCAGGTTTAGTGTTGCAGTAAGAAATGCTTGAACCTTGACATCCCTTTACATATGTAAAAGTCTTTGAATGTATTGAATCAAAGATGAAAACCACTAAAGCTACTGTAGGTTGTCTGTAATTTTAATTCAAGCTCCATGGAGACATCTGGGAAAAACACTGAGCCAAACACAAAAGCAATGGGTCAGAAGTCTTAAATCCAGTGCACAGGTTCAGGTTGCCTCTATGCAGCCGAGATGTTTATGAGGTCACAAACAACTAATGAAAGGCTGGGTCTTTTCTTTCATATGGATGAAAGAAAAGAAAATAATGCACCAAGACTAATTATATTCAAGTCCAGATCAAACCATGTTATAATACAGACATGGAATAAAATCTGCAGTTTAGGACCAGTGAGCTCGGTGACAATCAGCAGATTGCACTCTATCAGCAGGCAACTAATCATGCCTTGCTTCTTTACTTAAGCATTAATCCATCAATCTTATCTTTCAAGGAAGCACATGCAGAGTTAATGATTATGATTTATTTATTGGGAAGTCAGAAAATATTAAACACTTGCCACTGGTTTTTATTCTTAACTAGCCTATTTACTGGCACCGTTTCTGTAGATGCTCCAGTTTTGTTTATTACATTGGCAGACACAGTGTAAAATCTTCAGCCACGGTATTTGGTTCACAGAATACACACGACAGGGCTTTTCACACTACAAACTCGAAAATGAATGTCTGGTTTGGAATATTTAGGATTAGTACAATATTTATAGCTATAAATCATAAAGAACAGTCCACCATCATGGCATAGAAAGTTATCAGGGTATGTTCGCAAACATGGCACACACAAAAATAAAGAAAACACAAGTGGAAACTGTACTTTCAAAACATAACTAACAGAGACATGAACCAAGAACTTTAATAATACAGAGAACAGTATGTCACAGTGATTAAATGCCCTTCTGGTAATACCAGGAATAAACACAGTGTCCTATCAAGCTCACTTGAGCATGTTCATGTACTGTATCCTAGACAGGACAAAACCTGCTTGTGCTAAAGGGCTAGCCCACTCAAAACTGATGTTTCACATTTTAATATATGCTGCTGACTTTCAACCACTGGAGAGTTTTCCCATATCTCTCAGAACTGAAGTCCCCAAGTCTGCTGACCTGTTATGACCATTAACATACAAAGATGAACAGGTATCTCCAAAACGCCTTGCTGTACATTTTGGAATATCCTAAACGTGACTCCACCTATAATCTACCTGTGTAGCAAACGGAGAGTGGACGTGCCGCGGAAGGCCATTACTGTGCTAAAGGGAACAGAGTGAGGAAAAGAGGCTGAAGTCTGTGCTGAAGGGGACACTATCAGAGACTAAGCCACTGAAATGCCCTTTGCTGTGCCAGTCTCTGCACCTGAAAGATGAAAAAGAAACACACTACCCCAGGACCACCATAGAAAGAGCCACTGCCGGGGTACAGACGTGCTGCACTACAGACCAGAGTCACTCGAGCAACCCAGAGTGAACGAATGTCCAGCTGGCAGGATCACTGATGTGTCGCTGGTTCTGGTGAAAAGGTCTTGCGCTCATTGCCTGCTACCACAGCTATAGACTGAGCCATTAGGAACTGCCTAACCTGCTATTCTATAGCCCTAATTCTGCCTGCAGGTTTTATAGATGGCTATACCGCCTGCCAACAAGCTCCAACAATTAGCCAATGAAGATTTTGGACTAAAGACAACCCCTACTTGTAACTGCCCCAAGGCCCAAGCTCATTTGCTAGTTAAGGTGGTACCATACCCTTGCCCATTCATTTAGATGCACTCAAAACCAGTATAGTTCCATCATATTTTTCTTGCAACATTTTTTTTTGTATTTTTAGCAATCCTTAAGCTGGCCATAGACAGTTTGATAGACTGCTGAACCAACCAAGATTAAAGCAACTTTGGTACCACCCGCCTGTCGAATCTTCCATACGATTTTTGATAGCAGATATTATATCTCCCGCAGTGGTTGCAGGAAAGAAAATCACTCCATCTATGTCTGGCTTTAGACAATAAAACGCAACAAAACTAAACAAAAAAGTGTTACTGCACATACAAAGCATTGCAAAGTGATTTACCAATAAAATAAAGTGTTTTATTCTTAATTTTTGCATTGGAACACTTTTAAATGGGAAATGTGTAAATATATGTTAATGTGTAAAAATATTTAAAAGTCAGTGACAGTTCCCCCCCAGTGTCAGAATGCCCGCCGCAGTCCCGCTATAAATCGCTGATGGCTGCCATTACTAGTATATAAAAAAAAATTCCAGTATATATACCATTTGTAGACACTATAACTTTCACGTAAACCAATAAATTTACATGTACTGTTATTATTTTTTAGCAAAGACGTAGCAGAATACATTTTGGCCTGAATTTTCAATGAAATTCGATTTTTTAAAAATTTTTTTACTGACATGTTTAAGAGCAGAAAGTCAAAAATATTATTTTTTTCTCAAAATTGTCGGTCTTTTTTTGTTTATAGCGCAAAAAATAAAACCCGCAGAAGTGTTCAAATACTACTGACAGAAAGCTTCATTTGTGGGAAAAAAAGGACATAAATTTCATTTGGGTGCAGTGTTGCATGACCTTGCAATTGTCAGTTAAAGTAACGCAGCGCTGTATCACAAACAAATGGCCTGGTCAGGAAGGGGCGTAAATCCTCTGGAGGGCAAGTGGTTAACAAACAAAACAAAAAAGCGTAAACGTTAATAGTTAATAGAAAACAACAAAAAAACAGCAGGAAAATGATAGTTGAAGAGAGGAGACTAAGGAGTTAAATAGGGCCGAGTAGAGTAAAGGGTTAATAAGGGGTAATAGGAACAATTAAAAAAAAAACAAAAAACTTTTTTTTTTTGTAAACTTTTGTTTCCTTTAACTTGCATCATCTGCAGATCTATGTTCATCCCTTAGCCCCGGTTCACACCTATGCAGTTTGTCATGCTATTTAACAGTTCAAAATTACATGACAAGTCACACTCCATTTGTGGAAATGGAACCAGTCAAATCTTTGCGATGCAAGATGCAATGATTTTGAAAAGGTTTCTTGCACTATTTGTGTGCGGTTGCATTGCAACTTGCAGTAACAAATGATTAATGAAGTCATAAGTCGCAATGAAATCACACATTAGAATTGCACTGATCGTCGGCTTTGAAATCATGCTGAAGTAGCGCGACTTCAAAGCTGCACTGTTGTAAAGTGTGGCTTTGAAGTCGTGCTACCTCAGCATGATTTCAAAGCCATTGATCAGTGCGACTTTAATGTACCACTTCTTGCGGCTTACAACTTCATTAACAGATGTTAATGCAAGTCACAATAAAATTGAACAAAAATAGTGCAGGAACCTTTCACTGGGACTTGAGACAAATGCTTTGAACTGTTCCATTGCCGATTCCATTGCAGATCTAAACCAGGGCTTAGATCTGCAGATGAATGAACAGAAAGATACAAAATGTTACAATATGTTACATTGTATCTTTGTATAATGACTTCTGAGCAGTGTTATTTATTAACACAGATTCAGCTTTTTTGACAGGTAGAACTGCCTACTTCTTGAGTATATTATGATGCCAGAATTGCAATATACTCAAAGAAGAAGTCGGTATACTGGGAGTGGGGGTCCCAGAAGTAGGGCAGAGAGACTTGATGTGCTACACATGCTCGGTGTACAATGATGACATTTTTCTGGCATGCTTAGCATGCCCAAAGTCTGCAACCAGTTAGGCGGTGTCTCTGAAATTACTCCCACACACATAAGGATCTTACCAGTAATGTTTTCCATATATCCAGATAACAGTATATGTACTTTAGCAATACTTTAAAAGATTGACACAATTTCACCTGTGACTCTATGAAGAAAACTGGATATCACTTGCTGCTCCACAACATCATCCAAAAAGAGAAGGCATACATACATCAAAGAACTCTGCATAAAACATACATGCAAGACTGTGCAACATTGCAAGGTGGTTAATATACGTAACCTGGTAAGTATTGAGAGTACATTTAATTGCACTAGATAAAACAGATATATTAAAAAACAACCGGAAGATATAACACAAAGATAAACATGCTGTATTTTCATGGCGTTGATTTTTAGTTCAACAAAAATCAAATATCACCCACACACTCCTTGCACTGTTATTAAGAAGTATATACCAGTCCAGAGCAAGCAAGAACAGACACCACAGCTCAACCAAGTCATATTGTTCTGAAATTTGATCTGTGCTGACATTATTTGCGTAAACTTGTATTTTACAAGGAGTCAGCATTAATGGCTGGCTGAGGCAGGCTGCTTATTCTCCATATGCCCTGTACATAAATCCTATAGATACTATAGAGGATTTCAAACACTGACTCATTTGAAAGCTTAAATGGAAGCTACACATTGTGCAAGAAATGCAAAGCAAAGAATATACTGCCCCCTGGTGCTTCCACATAAAAAATACTGAAATAGGAAAATCACAAGGTGATGAATCCAGGCGGTTATATTGCTGCAGAGCAGGGAGTACAAAAAGAATGTTAATCACCTCTAGGAAAACAGTCTAATCAAAGAAACACATGCTGGATAACACTTCAATATGTTTGTATGTTTACTGTATTTAATATTATGAGTATTGTAACAGGCAACACAAGCAATGCCAGTCTAAGAAAATGGCTAACTGTACAAGCTTTAAACATATTGGAGTACGTTCACTAAACAGTGTTTCATTCTATATTAAAAATTCAATCCGGCTGCGTTCCAGTGCTGAGTTCAACCCCTCAATAACACGGCATAGAGGTGGCAAATAGGGTGCTGTATGCCATCTTGTGTGTTCATGAAGAAAAGATAACTCAGATGTGACACCTGCTGCTATTTAGGCAGACAAAAGAAAGTATCTGGCATGCCTGTCAATGGTAACCACTTAAGGTGGACTAATGAGGCAGAAAGTGTTTGCACATGGATATTCAGCTGCCATATTGTGTGTTCAGCAGTATACAGTAGAGAATGATTGCTTGGTTAGCATGTATAATAGTCATGAAAGGAATATGGATCTAGGCCATTCTCATCCAAAGAAAAGATAATAAACCGTGGTAGTGAATGGCTGAAAAGCTGTATTTCAAAGTCAGTAAGAGCAAATGTAATAAATAAAATGTGTCCAAGATGAACTACAGTCAGCTCCTGGAAGAATAGGTTACATCAACCATCCAGACGTACGGAGTGAAAAAGGCAGGAGACTGCAGAGGTTACATGTTGAAACCATAGCTAGGAGAGACCGAAGGGGGTGGCTGAGTGAACGTTGGTGGAGCTGTATATCCATATGGGAAGGCTGGCTGAGGGGGCACTACACCAGCAGGACCTGCTGTGAGCATCAGCTGCTGGCCTAAAAACACAAAGTAGGAGAAATGTTAGTATCAAAGCATAAGAGCACAATCAATTCTATCACCTGTGCTGAATTTGTCAAGTGCTGCACTTATTTATTAAATTGGCTCTACAAGAAAAAAAAAACAATGATAATGGACAACATGCAGTTAAAGAAGTGCTAAAGACTGTATAAAAAGATGTGTTTGCATTGTCACCAGCACAATTCCAGATCACACCAAGGACTACCACCTTATGCTACAAAAGCATCTAACACAGGAAAAAGAGTTATTTGTAAATTCCTCACCTTGGAGAACAGTAATAGTATTCATAGACCATAAGTTACATGCAGCAACCTTATTTTCTAGGGCAGTCCCTAGTGCGTACCCATATAACCCAATCCACTTCACGATACCGAAGTTTTTTTTGTTGCAAGCAATAAGGGGAGGGGTCTGCGCTCTGTACTGTACTCCAAGAAAAGGAATTTACAGACAGGTCAAAATTCCTATTATCTTAATCGAACAGTACAGGACTTCATAGGATTCAAAGACCATGAGAATGTCCCCAAGCAATAAACTGAGGGGTGAGCAGCAGCATAGCAAACAGAACTGCCAATAGTGCCAGAAAAAACACAATGGTTAACCCCTCCGCAGAAGAGCCAGAACCAGGGCAAAACACTTTTGTGAACAGTCGGGATGCTGAGGAGAGCCCAAATGGTAGTGTTACAAATCTGAAGTGTTGTTCTCCCACAGCAAAATGTAAAAAGCGTTGATGTGCTGGAAAAATGGGAATGTGTAGATAGGCATCTTGTATGTCTATGGTAGCCAAAACTTCCCTGAAGAAAGCAACAACAGATCTTGTTGATTAGATCCAGAATTTGAGAGCAGTAAATCTGTTTAGAGATTCAGTGTGGGGAGGAAGCCTCCATTTGGTTTTGGGACTGTGAATAGATTTGAATGGAAACCTTGAAATCCTTCTTCCAAAGGAACTGGCCAATTCTGTCTGAAATTGGCTCAAGGTGGTCATTAAATCAACTTTCTTTTGATCACAAATCAGCAAATTTGAGGGCAAGAGGTGAGAAAGGGGCAGAGATTAAAAAAAACACTCAACGTTTTACCCAGTTGAAATAACAGACTGGACCCAGAGATCTGGGACATCTCATATTCAGACTAGCATAAAAACCAACAGATATGCATCAAACCCAAGGAGTGCAGGCAACCCTTCATTGTGAGGAGAGTTTCTGGCCAGAGTTGGTGGACTTAGAAGTCTGAGGCTTGCAATGAAAGGAAGTGTTAAACCTTGGTTTAGGGTTGTAGAGAGTGGAAAAGATCCCTTTCACTGATCAGAAGTAATAGCTGTAGGAAACTTAGGTTTCTTGTGGGTACCACCTTTCCCCAGTGATTTTCTTTATGAATTTATAAAGGGATTCCCCAAATAGACATTCAACTTCAAAACGCATTCATAGAATACAATTTTTACAAGCAGGTTCAGCAGACCAATCGTTTAGCCACAAAATATAAGAAACATTCTAGAAATCTGGGTAATACATTCTCTAGAGAATCAACACAAAACAATAAGACTGATGGCTTTGGCTACAATTGCTCTAAGAGAGCAGGTTCCTGGTCTCTATTATTTTTTCTTGTTCAGTTAGCAATAGTCTGGTAAACAGATATAATAGCAATGGCTGGCTGCAGGGCTGGACTTACAAGGATGAAGGAACCGTGGAGGGCTTCCAAACGTCTATCAACAAAATCCTAAAAAGAGGAACATCCTTATTAGGAACTTTAAGATGTTTACTGAGATGACAGGATCCACTACCAGAACAATTAATGTCTTCATAAAATCCTTTTCTGTAGGATAAATTTTATCAAAAAGCTTAGGAGGAGTGAATAGCCTTCCAGGATTGGGCTAGTCCTCAAAGTGCACAATCAATCTGTGCGTGTACTGCAAAATTCTTTCTCGACTTAGTCAACCTCTTAGGCCCATAGGGCTTCTTTTGGCTGTGGAGAATCAGATGCTGCTTGATTAAAATTAGTACACACTGCATCTATAAGTGGAGAGCATTTGTCACAAAGCAGTAGCTTAAGGATTGTAAAAGGCAGGGGTTTGCATGTCCAGATATAGAGGTTGCTATTGATCAGGCATTGGCCGTGTTCCTGTGGCTGTGTCTCAGTTGTGGAAGTTAATAGGAGTGTGTCATTTACAGGCATGACACAACTACCTCATGTGCCTGAGGCTAAGTCTGTAAAGTAGGAGAAAAACCAACAACTTTAAATTGCTTGCGTTGAGAAGCGTTACAGACAATTATAATGGGGGGAGCCTACCATTAAATTGAATAAATCTTCATTCCTCAGCCAATTAAACCATATTTTGTGCTACACACTGGAATATCTTATTAAAAGCCAGGAACTGTTGTCAAGATACAGGTAAGCACTGTCTTATCTTATCTATGAAGCTGGGACAACTAGGGGACCACAATTTACTTGTCACAGTGGGCATACACCCTAAGGGGTATTCAGGGTCTTGGAATCATAGAAACAGACCACAGTCCTGAACCTAAATAGCTACCTGTGCCTAACTATGCATGTTGTACTTCATGCCAAGGTGAGCTTTAATACAGGATCTAGTGCCTTAAACAAACATCATAGGACAACCCCACACAGTGGGGTCTGGGTATGGTCCCTGGGTTAACACAGAGGCGTAAAAATCGAGAAACTGCTAGACAGCTCAGGACAATAAGCAGTCAGACCTCGATAGACGTGTCAAAGAAAAAAAACAAATTGTTTAAAAACAAAAAACACTTGTCCAGAGAACAGGTCCACCACTTAAGGACACTAGCAAAAAATAAAGTCTGAGAGAGTGGGCAGGGTTAATGTGTGCGAACTGGAAGGAACTAGCAAGTTTTTTTTTTCAGTGTTAATTCGCCCGAAGGTAGCCTGCATATAACCGATGAACTATGAATAAAAGTCCTGTGTGCTTTACTGTATGATGAAGAAAAACATTTTTTGAAAGTAAAGATAATAAACATGGGAAATAAATCAGGGCAGCTAATCCTGGATAAAAAAAAAAGTAAGAAAAAAAGGCTTTATTGTATTCTGAAAACATATGCTTAAAGAGAAAGACAGAAACATGGAGTCTACGATTGCTGACCCCACCTTCTGAAAATGCTTGTGGTGTGGCCGTCACACTGATCATCTAAATTCCTCATCAGCATATACTGTACAATTCAGGCTAGAAACAAAAAATACTTAAACGTGGCAGCCAGGCAACAGGCAGTTTGAGCATATTCAAATAATATAGAACTACAATTGTTTATAAACATGTGCAATATATTTAGACCAATAAGCACAATAAGGATGGCATCTCTGGACTACAAAAAAGGGCACTTGCTACAAGGTTGTAAACCCCTACATAAACCCAGTGATGTGGCCTCAGGTGATATACAAAGATGTAACAAATCATCCTACATAAGGTGTACCTGTCTATCTGTGGTCTTCTCTTCTCTACAGCTGTTCAAAGTGCTGAATTTTAAAGCTCATCTGAGAGTCCAGAAAAAAGGGGGTGGAGAGTTGAAATCACACACTGCAGAGCTTAGTGAAGAGAGCTCAGAGAGCTGAAAGGGAGGGGAGAGGAGGGGAGGAACAGAGCTGAGGCTGCCAATCTACTGAAGCTCAATCCCATCACCGTTTTTCTCTAGGTGTAAGGAAAATTTGTCAGAAGGGACTCATGCTGTTAGTAAAGGAACGAAGCAGCAAACAATGATACTTGGTGCTCTTAAATGAGACGAGTACACACTATAGATGGATATGCTTTGTTCATATTTCATGACTGAGGTTTACAACCACTTTAATATGGTAAAGTGTTCCAGAATGTAATGTGCCAAGCAAATAAATGAAACACTCAACCCCTAAAATTTTAGAGAATTTGATGACAAAGAAACCTGGAACACAGTGAAAACAGGGTACTCACCAAATACTATAGGGGCTGGTTCTGTAACCTGTTCCTCATCCTTTCTTAAACTCTCCGCCACATGCAACTTGTCAACCTGTGAAATGACAAATCATATTCTTTACATCAGCACAGTATAAAATCTCAGGCATTCATTGGAACTATTGAGCTCCATTACTATGCGCCCTTTATTCCATTGGTTTCCACATAAAGGGTTAAATTGCTGTGCAATTAAAGTGGTAGTAAACCGCAAATAAACCGTAAAAAAATTATTAATAAATAAAAAAATCCCCTTCAAGGTGATATAATGTGCTAGTATGCATCGCATACTAGCACATTATGAAAGACTTACTTTAAAACTAAGCTCTCCAGCAGCAAGATATCAATGCTGACAGGGCTTCCATCTTCACCTGATCTTCCTTCCAGGTTCACAAGCTCTGACCGTCTGACTGGCCCAGCCACAATGACATCACTCCCGCACATGTGAGGGAGTCCCGGGCCACGACACAGTGCTCTGAAGGAACGGCATGGGTAAGCAGCTCCTTCAGAGCGCATGCACCAGCTCTTAAAAAGAGCCAATATCTTCTAAACTGTGCACGTTTAGGAGATCTTCATTTTACCTACAGGTAAGCTGTATGATAAACTTACCTGTAGGCAACAGTATTAAAAAAAAGAGTTCATTACCACTTTAAGAGATGTGTCAAAAGGTGGAGTGTAGCATGTGCATACTTCACACTTTGCTCCTGTCTTTTCAGATTGAGGTAGACTCTTCCAGCTGTTGCTTCTGTTTGCAAGAAACATGGCTACCACCTTAGTCTGTCCTTGCTGCCTCTTACAGTGACCTGGTTACCTGTGGTTATTTGAACCTTTCCTGCTTTTGGCAGCCAGTTTATGAGTACTCAACACTTTATTTGGTATTCTAAGAGGTCTCTATTAAAGTGGTGAAACATGTCAGATCCTAAAGGCAAAAAGAGCAGTTCCACTGCATTCATTCTGTCCAGCTCAGGAAAAACTGATCGTTTTTGAGCTGTCTTCAATGTCCCTTTGCACAAATATTACACAAACAGCCTGGACCACTGTCCCTTATTTGGATTCCTACACTCTTCAGAGTCTCTTAGCTCCATCAATTGTGGCTTCCTCCTTAGCTTTATCCTCGGGAATTATTTCCCTTAGTTGTGCAAGAATTTATGGACCAATTGCAACGTTCATTACAAATTTTGAACGCAAAAATGTGTGCATATATCGATGCCCTCTGCTCCTGAATCACTATCTGATATAGCCTTAGATGCAGTGGTGCTCAACCTTAAAGCACTGACCATTCCTGTCAAGCATGCATCAGTGTATATCCCACTGACAAATATTTAGATAGACTGCAACCTGCCATAGCTGTAAGGTTAGTGTGTCAGTCTGGATTCTAAATTCTAGAATTCAGCTTCTATTCACACTAATCCTCCATTTATGGAGCACTTATGGCTTATGTCTACAGGCCTACACTATTGTGTAGATTGTCTGGTTGACATTGCACATCTGGTTTCCTGAATGAATCTCTTCGGAAAATATTTTGGACAGCCTAAAAAAGGAAGCTATGGGGAGAAAGAGAACTCATTAATCCCAGCAAAAAAGCCTAGGCCACTCCTCCTCTGAGGCCAGTAAGAGTTTCTTTTGTTACTCCCAGGCTTTAACCTCCAAGGCAAGACCCAGTCTGCCGTTAGACATGAAGCTGGAAAGGGATACAAAGCAATCTCAAAGTGTTTATCAGGCATCCATCTGTCGAAAAATTAGACAAATAAATGGAGACTGTTTAGTATTGTGGCTACTTTTTCTGGAAGGGGCACCCAGCCAAGATGACCTGCAGTCATCAGGGGGTTAAAAGTGTAGCTCCATCCAAAAGGGGAAGTTCCGCTTTAAGGCTTTGTTCCCCGTTCAGGATTGGCACCTTAGGGAAGTGGGGGGGAACCAGAATTCGACAGGCACCTACTCCCACTTCCGCTGCGATCGCCTAGGCTTTCTGACTGCATGTCTCAGCTAAGGGCAAATGGATTGAAGGAGACAAATGCTACATGAACCATCTGCCCTTACTCAATATGGCTGAGGTTAGAAATACTATGTGGCAGTTTTTCAAAGTAATTTATTAACCAAATAAAAAATGGAGACATGGAGGAATGGGCGAGTTTGCTTTGAGTGTAAAAAATTAATTAAATAGCATTTACAGTTTGTGGCATTTACATACAGTTTAGTTCCTCTTCAAGTATGCCCAAACAGGTCATGTTTTCAGGATTTCCCTCACCTTGCACAGGTGCTTAAAATCATTGCCATGACTAGGGTTGCCACCTCATCCCTTTAAACCCGAACACATTAATTACACAGTTTCTGAGGCTAATTTAATGCAGATAAGGTACTAGGTGAGTTTAATTACCACTTTAACCACAGAACCTGTGTATTTATTATGCGTTCAGTTTTAAATGGGTGAGGTGGCAACCATAGTCATGGCTTGGTATTTAAGACAGCTATTTATCTAAGGGAAACTTCTAAAACATTGTCTATTGGGTGTACTTAAGGACTGAGGCTCGGAAACCGCTTTTCCATCTGATTTAGCTGTGGGTTTGGCATCTTCTGCATGAGTCACAGAGACTCTCCCCAATTCTGAATCACTCCCGTCTTTAACAGATGAGTTTGCCCCGAGGAGTCGCAGTCAACTGCTATCACTACCAAATTTAAGAACAATTGGAAACACCTTACAAGACTTTTGTTCCCAAGCATGAGCTTATTGACCTTGTACCCATCTAAGGAGGGTTTTGTACAAAAGTGGCCTTTTCCACACTGTAGAAACGACAGTGACCTGCCTAAAATGGCACTTACTGTTCCAGAATAGGAAGACATACCTTTCTTTAAGAACCCAAGTGATAGGTGGTTTGAAACTGTCTAGAACTCTCTCATCGGTGGGCTGTGCTATTCTGCTCACTTTTGCCAAATCCAAAAGGGGCATCCACCCCATCTTTTTTTTTCAAAGCTCTGAATGTCTTCATTTGGGTGCAGCAATTTTGAACAGAATCCACCAGGTCTGTCATTGCTACTCTTTACCAGGGAGAGCTTCTGGATTCTGTGGACATTAGGGATGCATACCTGCATCTTCCCATTTTCGCAGTGCATCAACATTTTCCTGGTCTTCAACTTTTTATCTGCACCTTGGATGTTCCCGAAGATGCTGGCCCCAGTATTAGTACTATTGTGCTTATGTGGCATTCCTACTGTGGGATATTCAGGTGGCCTCCTGTTAAGGGAACAGTCAATGCGGCTCTGTCACCAAACTGGTCCTGACTGTCCAGAGGTTACAGTGATTCACTGGGATCTTATATGTATTGAAATTGTCACTGGAATCAATTCAGTTTTTGAAGTATCTGGATCTAGCCCTAGACACAGCTCAGGTCAGATTGTTTCTTCTACAGGAGAGACTTCAGGATGTAATCGCAAAATTTGAGTTCTCTAGTGCACAAGTCATCCAGCTCTCCACTTTTGCAAGAGTTTTGGGCCTGACATTTTCACTTCAGACCTCTACAACCCAACATTCTGTTACTGTGGGACTAGCCAATCAAGTCCCTATACAGACTTATTTGTCTGGCACTAAGAACCAAGTTATCCCTGGTTTGGTGACTCAGAAATCCAGTTCCGGAATAGGGGATGTCCTTCATCCCATCTTTTGGAAAAACCTCACAGCACATGCAGTCTTGAAGGCTGGGGAGGAGTCCTGGGAACACATTAGGTGAAAGGGACTTTCTTGTCAAAGATCTGTCTCTCAATTAACATCCTGTAATTTTAGCAACAGTGCCTGGTGGGGGGAAAAGAGATCTGGAGAAAAATCAGCTAATGAGGAAGATACGAAATGAATTCCAGAAATGAACTGGTCCAACACAATATTGACAGGTGTTATTAGCTGTTGTTAAGGAGCAGCCAGCCACTGCATCCTTAACAGCCATGACTCGCATCATTCATTATTTCGGATGCTTCAAACATAATTTATTTCGGCTTCATTGAAATTTGTTACTGTTGCTATTTGAAGATTCGGATACATCTGAATTGTCAAATAACAAAACTTTATGTCTGAAATTATATTCGGAACGAAACGATTCACACGTCTATGAACGAGTCCTTAGTGTCAGGGAAATACAATGCTGAATTGCCTCTGGTTGTGAAACAGGACAGGAAAACAGTTTTCGAGACAGAAAACCTTCACAATGTTTCCAGGTAGACATACCATATCTGCCTGGGCCAGTCTGGAGCAATAAAACACCAAAATGCTTTCTATATAAATCCTGCGAAGCAGACAAGCAAGAAGATTCAGTTAAGAAAAGGAAAATCACCTGACACATAATATAAAGCAAGGAATCCCCAGAAACTGGCCTGATCTGAATAGAGTCGAATGGTAACTGGGACACATATGCGATTACATCAACTCTGGTCCATAGCAAAGAGAATCCAGAATTTCATACATCTGCTATGAATCTCCAGCGTAAGTGCATCATTTCTTCTTAGCTAGTTGAAGAAGCCCACAAGGATTCAATTTATCCAGCCTGAATACGCCAATGCCATTGGCTTACGAGATATACTATCAGGATTTCAAATAGTATATCCGGTATCAACCTACCAGCAGATATTGATAGCAGAAAGAAAAATCTTCAGAGCTGAAGAAAAAAACTGAGGCATCACAACTTAAGGCATGGTTATCTAGTTGACTTTTTTTTTTCTTTGCCACTGACAATTTCTTCTGTATGGGCAGTATAACCAGACAGTCCAAGAAATCTAAGAATTGCTAAGTTCCTCAATGGACAATAAAGAAACAAAATTTGGGTACTTACAGTAAAATCCTTTTCTTGGAGTTCACTGAGGTTCCAGTCCCCTTTATTTATGACTGCACTCTCAGTACTGCACTGTTACAAAACAGAGGAGTGCTGGCAAGGGGAGCTGTTGTCTTGGGTTTTTGGGTTTGCCAGTGTGCAATCCTTCTGTAGGCAGCAAAATATCCAAACATGAAAGATATCTTGTGTCCCTTAACAGACTTCATGAAGAGGATTTTACACTACAAAAATCCTATTCATCCTTTCTAAACACATGTGGTTGCATAATAAATAATGCTGAAATAAAGTACACTACAGCTACCAACTACATCACTCTTCACATGATGTACTTTGTTGTTCCTCTTCCTCATTGTCATTATACACCTGTGTTGTTAACCGGGAAAGTCATAGTATGGGTAGCCATAAATGCTTCTAATCTAACCCATAACACATATGCGTGTGGGACCTATGTACATGTTCTAATTTGCAAGTGTGCAAGGGATGACGGGGGACACTTTAAACATTTTTTTATTATTATTTTATGTAATTGTATTTTTTTTTTTTTTTTTTTAAACACTGCACCTTTATTTTGTTTTTTCAATACATTTTATTGCTATCACAAGGGGTGAACAACATCCCTTGTGATCATTCCTCTTTATGTAGAGATATGGGGTCTAATAAACCCCAAATCTTTCCTCTGCCCTCAAAAGCGTCTGATCAAACCAAGATTGGTTTGATCATATGCTTTACAATCAGGTACAGGCTTGTAAACAAACAAACAGAAACAAGTAGTGACAAAATCCTCGTCACAACTGGTTTCTGACATCACTGAGTGGGAGGAACTATAAAGGTTCCTTTCGCTCTGTGCGCTGCATCCGATTTCACCGGTCACATTGGTAAAAGGCTTCCCAGTGGGATGGGAGAGCCCAGAAAAGGCAGCAGTCAGCGGCAGGGACCATCTTCCACCGCCTGCAAAAGTGACTGAGTGGCTGTATAGCTGCTCGATCAATTTTACCTGAAAGAGAATAGCTTAGTGAAAAGAATGGTACCAGGATCATGGTTGTAGCTGCAACCATGATCCTGGTATAACCAACTAAATACAAGGCTGTATATAAACGTGGGTATTGAGGTGGTTAAACCTTTATTATTTTTTCTAACCCTTCCGTCATTCCTAACCCTCTATGACACCCTGTCACGGAAACAGAAAGCAATGGAAAAAACTCCCAAATGAAGACACTCTAATAAGCTTTGGGAGGGTTCTAACCCTTCTCCACACACAAAAAAAATGGTGAATTAAAATTTTTCCCAGAAAACTTTACTTTCGTTTAAAAACATAATCTGACAAATGCTGAAGATACGTCTGCTACCAAGTCTAAGGCATTCAGTGCACCATACCTCACATTCTAAACATGAAATTTAGTGGTACACCTTTTGTTTTTGTACAGTCTCTAAAGCCATAATTTTACTGGTTAGACTGCATATCACTGTATAGAGTATACACACCTTGGACAAGTACTCTCGCATGACCTGAATAAAGTAAGGCATGGCAAATTCCATAATGTTGTGCCTCCAGGCCAGCTCTAACACAATGTCTGGATGCAGAAGATCATAGCAAGTGAAGAGAGTGGCTGCAAAGCATTCACGTTTTCCCTCCTCCAGAAACCATTGAAGCAGATTCTCTGCTAGCTCAGTGTCTTTTGACTCTGCAGCATACAACATGGCATCCTGTGAAAAAAAAAATATGTAACAGCTGACAAGTGAAAACCCAGTTCAGAAAGTTAAAACCCCAAACCAATAAACCGTATACTCATTACTTTAAAACCATGCAGGGAGTATTTTACCAAAGAAAACACAGGTGCAGGGGGCCAAGGAAGTAAAATCAATCTTTACTAATTTACTACTCTAATCTAGAACTAATATATATAACATATATATAGTAACAATTTGTATATACTGTACAATAGCTGTAAGCAACAAGGATGCTACTTTATGGTTATGTCAAGAAAAATTGCTACACTCTATTTTTAATATTTCATGGACAAGTGTTTTTAATGTGTTCAATATGATCTGAAATACCTATTATATTACCTTGTATAAGCGGTCCTTTTTGCATAGCTCCACACTCTGCTTCCATCGGTTATTACCCTTGTATAGATAGGCTGCAATTCGACGGAACTCAATTAGCTCATGTTTCTCCAGACGCTGTGCCAAGCTGATGTTATCAAAGTTATCATAAGCATCAATAGATGCCCTTAAGCCCTATGGACAGACAAGCATTTACCTTTAGAGTTCAAAAGAGCATATCTACAGTTTTCAGTATTTAATACATTCTGATTTTTCACACAACTGATTTCTGAAACCAGAAAAATGCAAAAAGGGTGGTATCAGTAAATATCCAATTCCAATACAGAATAGTGTAACTATGTATGAGTGTAACCAAAGTGCTGACAGAATGGCAAAGCCATATAGAACAGGATTAAAATAATTATGATGTCAGTTTTTCCAAGAGGATTCTTTTTTCCTTTACAGGCCTGACAGAGGAAATGTCAAGCATGATGTACAGATTAATTATAATGGCAGTGTGGCTGCATTTTTAATGCACTGCAATAACATTTTCACATCTTAGCTCTTTATGGCTGAACTCCAGTCAATCAGTTAATATACACAGATGAAATAATATAAAAGGAAGCAATTTTACCGGCCCAAGTATTTGTATTCCTGAGCTTTACACAGCCCTGCAACACTGTACAGACACAAGTGGATGAATCCACTTCCAATGTTAGACTATACAGTAGAAAGACTATAGAAAGAAAACAGAGGTGTCCTCTCTGTACCTCTAGCCTGCTGACTGGATATTGAGAAAGAAGCAGCAACAAAATGATAAAGTCATAAACCTGCTCACTCTGTTGTCTACTCACTCTGCTTTCTGCTACTATCAGCATGTACCCTGTCAGAACATTTGCATGCAACACACCTGACTGGCTCCTGGTGCTCCCCCGCTTTTGCACTATATAGGAGATTGCAAGAGGCTGACACCAGGCAAAATTAAAGCATTTACTGTACACTGGCTGCATTTATTAAAATACAATGAATCATTTATTAATAAACCTCTAAGATGTATTCATATGTGTTGCTCATATCTGCCTGGAGTTCAGTTTAAACAATTGAATTTCACAGGCATGAAGTCCTAAACTCTTCTAAGCATTTGGGATCTTCATCACAAGTAGTAATCAGATTTAGTCTAACAGTTTGTGTTTTTGGGTACATTAACATAAAGATCTTGTTTTCCATAGTCATGATATGTGAATACAAGGACTGAATTAACGCTCGCCTGTAATCTGTATATTAATGTTCCTTGGCACTCATATGTTAGTATACTTGTTCCCATTTAAGGGCTAGCAGCTGAAACTTTGAAGATCTATTTGCTCTTAATACTGGGTATGTGACGGAGATCAGAAATATTATTTTATTTTGGTGTTATTTGTTGAAATTAACGTGTGTCCATTAGTCAGCTTGTCTGCTTTGTTAAAATTTGAAGTTCCTCTGCCCAGCACGGGGTAGAAGATGAAATTGATCTCCGCAGGGAGCACAGACAGTATGGTGTCCTGTGGCTGTGAAAAGCCAGATGTGTTGGCATGGGGGGTTTGGGGCTTGGTCAAATAATGCCCCCATGGGGGGAGAATGAGCAGAGCTTGTCAGGATGGACAGAGCATCTCATGGCTGAAGGTCTCAATAAGGAGATGCATTGAACTGTGCTTTGCTTTGTGCACTGCTAAAACTTGTGGTTCTACATTGCCTGTATGGTCTTGAAGCTGTCAGGAGTTGGTGCCTATCTGCCTAGACTTCCTCTGCTGTGGCCACTTCTGGCGGGTGAGTCCCTCAATTGCTACCCTGTGCCAAAGACTTACCAAGGCTCTGCCTGCTGGGTGCCACCCCCTGTGTTGAGGACCCAACCTGGACTTAATCCTTGCCCTGCCAGTGTTCTGCCTGTCTGCTGTGTGCCACCCCCTGTGCTGAGGATCCAACGTGGACTTAATCCTTGCCTGCCCGAGTTCTGCTCCCTGTTGTGTGCCTGCCAGAGACTGCTCCCTGTTGTGTACCACTCGGACTTAACCCATTGCCTGCCAGAGACTGCTCCCTGTTGTGAGCCACTTGAACTTAACCCATTGCCTGCCAGTCTGCCACCCTGTTGTGTGCCATTCGGATTTAACTCATTGCCTGCCAGTCTGCCACCTGTTGTGTGCTATTTGAATACATGGAAAACACTTTGCATGCATTTCTGATGATGAAAAAAGGCTCTGGACAGCATCTGGATATGGAACAGTTAAAAAATGCTTCGAAACACAAACGCTTATAAATGCTGTTAGCCGCGTTTACAAGCGTTTGAAATGCTGATAAAATCTACTCCTGAACGCAAGTTTGGTGCGCTAAAAAAAAAAGACTCTAAACAATTATGTGTACCTGACACATAGGAAAACATTAGGGAGAGTTCAGGGGCTGCTAAAAAAAAACTCAAACACAGCAGAAAAGCTCCTGAATGTGAGTTTATCAGCTGCATTGTACATGAACCCTTAACCTGCCAGAGACTGCTCCCTATTGTGTGCTACTCAGACTTAACCCATTGCCTGCCAGTCTGCCTCCCTGTTGTGAACCCAGATGGTGCTACGGGCTATCCCCCCATGTTGCCTACCAGAACTCGGTGATCCTTATCGTGTGTCCCACCCTGTGGTACGGACTTAACAGTTGTTTTGCCAGAACCTTGCTATACTCCTCGTGTGCCCTCCAAATCACTCAATAAAAACCTTGTGTGTCCCACTGCTCTCCACATATGTTCTGTTCTACCCACACCTCCGTCACAGGGTACCAATGACAGGTGGGGTCCTACCCACTGATGAATGGGGAATCAATCAGAGTGGTTCCAGATTATGCAAACATTATGCCAGCTATGACATAGCAACCAAATACAAGCTAAAGGCTCCATTAACTGCCTGCAGATGAACACAGTCACCTTTAGTCAAATACAGATGCACTATATAAAAAAAATAATAAAATCACGGTAACATTTGATCGGTGAATTTTCAGATGATACGGTGGATTTCTGATCAAAAGGTCTGGAGTGAGAGACATGACCAGAATATATGAAGGAGAGAACCAGGTTCCTCTCCACATTGCCAGCAAATGTTCAAACCCTGAGGGATCCTTTTTTTTGGATCCCAATGGACGTAGAAGACAATCTCGCCAGTAGCTTGAAACCAGATTCTTGGTACCTGGAGCCAATGGAGGAGTTTTGTAAGTAAACAGGAGAATTCTCTCTACCTGTTTGTTCATAAAAGTGATCTCTAGGTCCTCTTCCCATTTGGAGATGTAAGACAGTCTGAAGTTTGATGGTGAGGAGAGAAAAAGGCGAAAAACCTGTGAAATTGCATGTCGTATAGCGGTGATCTCTCTGTACACAGAATTTCGAAATGTAAGGTGGCAGCAGCAACCCTCCACTGGGGGTAAAGAGTGGAGGAAATGTGTAAGCTGGATCTTATGCCAAAAAGAGAGCCCCAAGTACACCAGGTCTTTGAAAATTTGCTGTCTTGAAATCCAGCATCTGGGTGAGATAAAATGTCGGACCTAGAAAAGGCCATTAATCTTTAAAACTTCAAATCTGGGATCACACAACTCTGGATGAAAAGCAGGGTTCCCTACTATGGGAAAAAGAGTGGCGAGGGATCCGGCAAAAGTGTGGAGGTTTTGAACACCTTGGTACAAATATGCCACGTTTCTCCAACCGTAGAGTGAGTGTGCACAGTATCAGGAAGATATGAACGACACCATGGCAGAATATTCAGTGGCACTCCCGACATGGCTTGCTCCTATAGCACCCATTGTTTCATGGTCCAGAGCACTAGTTATATGGCAAGCAGTGTGATAGAGATTCACATCTGTTAATGCCGTACTCCTTTGCAATTTCGGGAGTCGTAGTATAGCCTGAGGAAGTCGTGGGGGTTTCTGTGACCACAGGAAGTTGTTGGATACTCTATTAACTGCTTCAACAGAAAGGAGTTCAGAATGTGAACTAGCAGTGGGAAAAGTAGGTGGGGCATAATGTTCATTTTGATGGTGCTACTGTGCCAGTTTGCCAAGCCACTAGATCTTTCTTAATGGACATGAGAAGCGGTGGGAAATTTAGCCCAAATGTATCTGCCAATGTCTTGGGAAGATAGATGCCCAAATATGTAATGTGGGAGGAAGCCCACTTAAAAGGAAAGTTAGTTTTAGGAAGGGCAGCAAAAGAAGCTTCTGACTTTTGATAATTGATGTGGAACAGTGACAAGGACTCAAAGGTTTTCAGTTCTGTCATAAGACTCGGCAATGAGATCAAAGGGTTCGACAAAAAAAAAAAGTTTTCTGCATAGGCTGCAACTCTGGGGGAAAGAAAAGAACCCAGATCTAGGCAGGTAATGTCTGGACTGCCCCTAATCTTACGCAAAAAAGGTTCCAGGGTCAGCATCAAATCAATGGAGAGAGCAGACAGCCCTGTCTAGTCCCATTGTTGATTCAGAAAGGAGATGAGAGCTGGCCATTAATCATCACTTGCGCAGAAGGGTGGGAGTAGATTGCACATAGCCAGTGCATCTTTCACTGCTATATGCCAATATGACAAAGGGTTTCTGTCAAGAAGAACCAGTTCACTCTTTCAAACGCTTTTTCAGCGTCAGTGGAGAGGAGCAACATATTTTCTGAGAGTGGACAGCATGAATTAGAGCCAGGGCTTTAGTGGTATTATCTCTTGCCTCTCTTGAGGGTATGAAGCCCACTTGATTAGAATGCATTAGGTTTGGAACCGACTCAGCAGCAGTGTCATCACAAGAATTTTAGTGAACAATTTAAGGTCGTTATTTAAAAGAGAGATAGGTCTATAATTTTGGTAAAGAAGTGGCTCCTTCCCCTCCTTAGTGATCACAGTGATCTGGGTCCGGAGCGTATCCTCTGGAAAAGACGCACCGGTGCCTACATTATTGTAGGCTGCGATAAAGTGTGAGAAGAGGAGAGACCAAAAAGTCTTGTAATAGAGAATAGAATACCCTTCTGGGGCGCTTTTCCCCAATGTGTTTGAGACAGGACTTCACCAAACTTCTCTGCAGAAAGAGGTGCCTCCAAAGAAGTGATGGTGGGGTACTGTTTTATGTTATCTGAGCACTTTTTTTTTAAAATTCCGATACATGTGGATGCTGCTAAATGTAGTCTAGACATGTAGGCATCAATGAACATTGGTCACAAAAGTGTTAATTTTGCAAATATCCCTTGTAGAAAGTATGACAAGAAAGTAGTTTGCAATAATTGATAACACAGGAAGGTATAGTATTAAGTTCTGCAATTATTTCATCGATTCTAATTACTTTGTTACCTGATAATCCTCCTCCTCTGTCAGCAGGTTGTTGAGGGCTTCATTCACAGATTTATTGTTATGATTTTGAACTGAACGCAAGTACGGCTTAACAAGAGGTAACTGGTTCATCTAAAGGAAAGATCAGAGTTTAGCAAAACATGATACTGCAAAAAATATACTTTGTGTCCTAAAAACAGTGGAAAATGTACAAGCTAATGTTTGCTGTATGTGTATAGAGAAGCTTGGATGAAGCGCTATTAGGCCACAATGCAACAGTTCTAAGGATTCTCTTAACATACAGATAACTCAAGGAAACGGGCATAAGATCTGCAGAGTTGTACATAAATATAAATAAATGTAAGATAAATGTGACATTATAAAAACACAGAATATACTACCTTAGAAAAATAGCTGACAGTTCGTGTGTGGTCCAAACGTGGGGATAAGACCAAGAGAAGGTCATTAATGAGCAAAGGTTTGTACTCCAGATAGAACTGCAGGGCTTTGTAATACAGCTCTACATTGGCAACCTGTAACCATAAAGAACAATCACTGTATGCTGTTTTTTAGGGTTTTTTTTAACTTATGCCCAAACTAGGAAAACATATTAGATAAACAAATACCTTAGTTACAATATCCTTAAACTGTCCCTCTTTCCAGGCAGTGGTGGGATAACTCATCATTGTGAGAATTGCATTATCATATTCTTCATATTTATCATATAAGAACACTAGTTCACCCCATAAATGGGCCTGCTCTGCAGCACGCAAAACCTAAAAGAGCATACAACACACATATTAGCAAATATAGCTGTCCAGAAAGGCTGCACAAAACAAGAATATTTTGACACACCAGTTTGTATGCAGATTAATTTAAAAATACTGATGACAGGAATGAGATGATTCAGGAAGTTTTTAAAAGCAGCTTTATCAAGTTCCATAAACAATGGTCCTCTGCTGGCCAAATTTGGTAATTATGAGTATCAATAGTTTACAAAAAAAATGTATCCAATTCTTACCTTGGGGATGTTGACTCGGGACCAGAATAACTCCAAATGCTCCCGCATTTTCTGAGGCTTGAACTTGGAGTACAGAATAGCCAGCTCTGTGAACATACCCATGTGTGCACGTTCCAAACCCAGGGCTGCTTCTAGAAGTGCAATTAGCTCCTCAAAATAGCCCCGGTCCTTTAAAGACAACAGGATAAAAAAAAAGAAATCACAAATAACTTATTACAAACCTTTATTGTGACTAGATCGTTACATAACCATCTAGAATGAAAATGGGGCTTAGCAAAGACCTTCTTGAACTAGATAGGGAACCTTCTTGTAGTATCAATAATAGGCAAATAGCATCATAAAATTATGCTTCAAACAAGAACTGGTTTCAAACCCACCTGATAATAACTGATCAACTCCTCTAGTTCATCAGCATGGATCACAATGTGCAGGCCACACATCTGTGCTAATCGGAATTCTGTACCATCCACACATGCAAAACAGACCTTAAAAATAGGAATACAAATAATAAATATACATACATATACACACACAGATATTATAAAAGTGATACTAAAAGAGATTCACAAATGCTTCAACATTCAGTGCTCCTGAGATTAGGATTCACTTGCCTCTTTCCAGGTGCGGGTACTGTTAGCCTTTCGTGCACTGTCCACAGCAGCTTGGTACTCGCCAAGGTGTACCAGTGTGGATGCCAACCGGGCAAAATTTGACACATTGTTGTAAAGAAGTTTAGCAGCGTCATACATGCCCTCTTCATAACAACGATCTCCCACCTAAAATTTGTAAAAGGCAGGAAAGTAAAACACACAAAGACAAAACAAAAATGATATATAAATAAATATTAAACATAGGACCTGCTGGATATGGGCGTTATTGGGGCTGCTGACAAATTCCTCCAGCTCTGAGAGGCGATTTGTTTTTGCCAAAGCAAATATCAACTCCGTCTCTACATATGATTCCCTAGCTTTCTTTCTTGCCATCTGTAAGAATTTTACCAAGTCCTCCCAGTTACCTGTGAAATGTACAAATTTAGGTTACTTCTTTCAGAAATGTCACTAGTTGCCACAGCCCGTAATTTAGGCAAAGCAAACGAGAAAATCAATAAGAAAGACTGATCTTGCAGGTAACATGCCACTGGCATGCATACTGATCTGAATACTATTCTGTATGGAAAACAAAACCATAAAAACGATAAAGGTTATACTTGTTCACAAACTAAAAAAAAACACATAATTTGATCAAAATGTGTTACATTTTTTTTTTTAAGTTTATATTCTATTATTCACCCATAAATTTACTATCTTATCTAAATTATGGTTATCTTGTACCCGTTCAAACATAATATGCTGCAGTATGGTCTTACTTTCTATTAGCTACTGCAATTACTTTGGTAATTGAATTTTATAAAAATGGATTTCTTCTTTTTAAAGTACCAATAAGTATTCCTCTAATTTGTGTTCTATTTCCTTTAATTTATGGTCAGACATCTCTATTTGTACCCAAATGATAATCTTATCCACATATGTAAATATTTATGTAAACAGGGTGTTTTACAGCAGCTTTAAAGTGCAAACCTATAACAGTGGAAAAAAAGGAGCTATGCTATCTTTGTATGTTAGCCAATGTGTGGATCTAAATCAAACCAGAGCAGATATAATCTGGAGCAACTGTCAATAGTAACCAACACTCACCATTCTTACTTGCTGCCTGCACCACTTCCATATAAGAGGAGGGGTCATCGGCTTTAATGTAGGAGTCAATAGCTTCCTTGACCAAGTCTTTCTGCAGCTGTGCTCTACCCAGCTGACTCCAAACTGCTGGCTCATTGCATCTTTCTGCAAATTCATATGCACGGTCCAGATTGCCGATGTGCTCAATCAAGACCTGCAAGATGAAATGTACAGGAGAAACAACCATAAAAAAAAAAAAAGATAGATTTTACAATATTTATAACACTTTTAAAAGCCTTTTTTTTTTTTTTTTTTTTAGAAATGACCGATTAATTTCCTTCACCTGTATGGCAGATGTGTTAACATCAAACTTCCTAAAGATAGCAAAGGCCTCCTCAAAAAGCTGGTTGCTGATGGCAATGTTAGCAATGTCTGGCGCATCATAGTTATCTAAGCGGTTGATATACTCCATTACACGTGTACGGTCAGCCTTGATGGCAGTTAGTATCAATAGATTCTGCAGGTTCCTGAAAGCAAACAGTCACTTAACAGACATCAGTTGCATCATTACAAACAACCAGATTTTAGCCCTTCCATGCCACCCACCATTGTTTCTATTCTTTTACTAGAATTCTATTACCTCCCCATCTGACCTGTGCTCACTGAACACGGAGTTGTCCAAAACTATCTTCTCAAGAAGCTCAATGAGTTCATTAGGGAGATCAGCAGTCATAAATGCTTTCACAGTCACTGACACTTCTTCTGGATCCTGTGTCTCTGATAGAGCAGTCTGCACCACCTTTGTGGGGAAAAAAAATACAGCCAAACTACTGAAGCTGTCCAAAACAATTTACCAAGTACACATACAGGGTCTGTCATCTTAACCACTTGACCTCTCACACCTGTTCACCCCCTACTGACTAGCAATTTTTACATTTCTGTTATGGCCTTATTTATTCAGTGATAACTTTGTCATTACTTAAAGCAGAGTTCCACGAAAAAGTGGAAGCTCTGCTTATCTGACTCCTCCCCCCCTCCGCTGCCACATTTGACACCTTTGGGGGGGGGCAAGCTGGTAACTGGTTTTAACAGGTTAACAGGTAACTGCTCCCACTTCCGGCCCAGTTCGCAGCAGTGAGACAATTTACAGGTCCCAGATGACTGAGGCCCAATCACAAAGCGCATCACCCTTCGTGCATGCACAGTAGGATACTGGCTGTGCAGCCGCAAGGCTTCACTGTTGGTTTTTCCCTTACTCAAGATGGCGGTGCGAACACCTGACAGCCAACTGAAGAATTGGCTCAGGGTAAGGACACCGCTGGATCCCTGGACAAGTAAGTAGTGCCCTAATATTAAAAGTCAGCAGCTACAGTATTTGTAGCTGCTGATTTTTTTTTTTTTTTTCGGGGGGCGGGTGCGCGCTTTAAGATAAAAATGTAATACAATCAAACAAGGCTCTCTTTTCATAATTGAAAGAATGATTTTTATTCTTTCAATCCTTAAACAATTAAACAAAACAAAATGCACTCTCTTCTTTTGAGCAGAGATAGTTTAAAAATAAATAGTGTTACTGCACATAAAAAGTGCACATTTTATTTTGTAATTTGTCCTGTTTAAAATGACACTAAAAATATGATTCTGGTGCAAAGCATTGCAAGGGTATTTACAAATGAAATAAAGTGGTTTGTTTTTTTTTTCAATTTTGCGCTTGAATATTATTAGTTTATGAAAAAGAAACAACAACAAAAAATCAGCAGGAAAATAATAATTGAATGGAAAAGGAGAATAAAGATTTAATTGGTTGATTGGAATAAACTAAGGGTTAATAAAGTGTTAAATAGAGGAACATTTATTATTGAAAAAAAAAAACAACTTTTTTTTTACTTGTCAAGTTGCTTTAACTGACTTCACCTGCAGATCATTCATCTATAGATCAAGGGGGTGAACTAACAGATTCAGAATGAAACATTGTTTCTTTTGAGCAATGTTGTTGGTAACCATTGCCAGGCTCCAGGTGTCAGAACTTTTCATCACTTTGATTAATCAGAGCTGAATTGCCCAGTACTGGGACAGGGGAGATCCTGGCAGGACTGGACTTGTTACACATGCCCTGTGTACAATGATGCCATTTTTCTGGGCATGTCTGACACGTACAGAGTCTGCAACTGGTTAATGTAACCTGATTTTCTGTGCATAGGACAAACTGTTCCCATACTGTACACAAATCCTTAAGACTGCTACATGAAACAATACCCATAAAATGACAAAAATGAGTGTCATTTAGAGGAAGATTATTACCCTTTCACCATCTCAAATAAACGTGGTGCTTCTCAAAAAATCTTACAGTGGATATAAAAAGTCTACACACCCCTGTTAAAATGTTGCCAGTATCATGTGACCAATCACAGCAGGTCACATGACAGTTGTATACAATGGATGGCTTCTTTTCATGCCATCCATTGTATACAAGTGTGTCTAGCTGTGAATGGTCACAGTGATCACATGCACAAGCTGGGCCAATCACAGCCCAGCTGTGTCATGTGATTAGCAGTGGCCAAATCACAGCTAATTACAAAAAAAAAAAAAAAAACCCTGAATGAATCGATTTCATTTAGGTAAATGCTTCCTTATAGCAAAGTAATTCTTTGCTATAAGCAAATTGTGTAAAAAAAAACCCAAAAAACACAAATACCGATCACTTCCCCAAAGTAGTACAATGTTACTATGGTAACATTATACTACTTTGGTCATAGTGAAATATGAAAAAAAAATCTTAAAAAAAAAGAGAAAAAAATTACTAAAAAATAAAAAAAATAACATTTTTTTTTGTACTGTCACCAGTCAGTGTCCCTGATCACCACCATGCCAGTTTTATGGTGACGCTGTACTGCACTGGTGACAGTATGCAAAAAAAAAAAAAAATAGTGAAAATCATTTTTTTAAATTTCTTAATTTTCTGAAAAATTACAAAAAAATTACAACTTCAAAAAACTCGCCATGCCTGTTATGAAATACATTGGCTGTCTACTTTGCAAAAAGGGGTCATTTGGGGGATATCTGTACTGTTCTGACATTCTTGGACCTCAAGAAATTAGATTAGCTGTCAGTACTTCAGGAATGATCAATATTCAGATCGATCCCATAGTTTGTGAACTCTATAACTTTCCTACAGACTAAATAATAAATACTAATTTGGGTTATTTTCACCAAAGAAATGTAGTAGAATACATCTTGGTCTTAATTTATGAGGAACAATTATTTATTTGCAAACTTTTATAACAGAAACAAAGAAAAATGTGGGGTTTTTTTTCCAAACAATTTTGTCTTTTTTTGTTAATTTAGCAAAAAATAAAAGCCCCAGTGGTGATTAAATACCACCAAAAGAAAGCTCTAGTTGTGTGAAGAAAATGATAAAATTTTAGTTTGGGTACAGTGTTGTATGACCGCGCAATTGTCATTCAAAGTGTGACAGCACTGAAACCTGAAAATTGGCCTGGGTAGGAAGGGGGTAAAAGTGCCCTGTATGAAAGTGGTTAATGTAACCTATAAACTGTACAACTCAGTTGAACAACAAACTGAAATCGTTTAGGTGGAGGGAAGTAGAAATAAAAAACTAAAAATAATTTGGTTGCATAAGTGTGCACACCCTTAAAATAATACTTTGTTGCAGCACCTTTTGATTTTATTCCAGCACTCAGTGTTTTTGGGTATGAGTCTATCAGCATGGCACATCTTGACTTGGCAATATTTGCCCACTCTTACTTGCAAAAACACTCCAAATCTGTCAGATTGCGAGGACATCTCCTGTGCACAACCCTCTTCAGATCACCCCACAGATTTTAGATCGGATTCGGGTCTGGGCTCTGGCTGGGCCATTCCAAAACTTTAATTTTCTTCTGGTGAGGCCATTCCCTTGTTGATTTGGATGTATGCTTTGGGTCGTTGTCATGCTGATAGATGAAGTTCCTCTTCATGTTCAGCTTTCTAGCAGAAGCCTGAAAGTTTTGTGCTAATATTGACTGGTATTTGGAACTGTTCATAATTCCCTCTACTAAGGCCCTAGTTCCAGCTGAAGAAAAACGGCCCCAAAGCATGATGCTGTCACCACCATGCTTCACTGTGGGTACGGTGTTCTTTTGGTGATGTGCAGTGTTGTTTTTGCGCCAAATACATATCTTGGAATTATGGCCAAAAAGTTCAACCTTGGTTTCATCAGACCATAACACATTTTCCCACATGTTTTTGGTAGACTTCAGATGTGTGTTTGCTAAATTTATCTGGGCTTGGATGTTTTTCTTGCCACTCTACCCCACAGCCCTGACATGAAGAATATGAGAAATTGTTGTTACATGTACCACACAGCCAGTACTTGCCAGATATTCCTGTAACTCCTTTTACATTGCTGTAGAGCTCTTGGCAGCCTCCCAGACTAGTTTTCTTCTTGTCTTTTCATCAACTTTGGAGGAATGTCCAGTTCTTGGCAATGTCACTGTTGCGCCATATTTTCTACACTTGATGACTGTCTTCACTGTGTTACATGGTATATCTAATGCCTTGGAAATTCTTTTGTACCCTTCTCCTGACTGATATCTTTTAAAAATGAGATCCCTCTGATGCTGTGGATGCTCTCTGCCGACCATGGCTTTTGCTGTAGGATGCGACTAAGAAAATGTCAGGAAAGACCTACCAGAACAGCATAACTTTATTTGGGGTTAATCAGAGGCACTTTAAATGATCCCTGGTTATAAGAGGGTGTGCACACTTATGCAACCACATTATTTTAGTTTTTTATGTCCCCCCCCCCCCCCCAAAAAAAAAAGGATTTCAGTTTGTTTTTCAATTGAGCTGTACAGTTTATAGGTCGCATTAAAGGTGGAAAAAGTTCTGAAACTATTTATCTTTGTCTCATTTTTTATGGCACGGAAACCTGACATTTTGAGAGAGGTGTGTAGACTTTTTATATCCACTGTAACAATTGAGTACTGTCCGTGATACTTTTTTTATTTGCACTAATATACAATTTTGAGGACAAGCTTTCGGGGTATGTCCCCTTCTTCAAGGTCTAAGCAGTACTATTACAAATCACAAAGTTTAATCCACAAATCTTAGAGCTAAAATAATGTGTTTGCAACCACCAGGTGGCACCGTGGTTACAATAACAACAAAAAAAAATACCACATCCCAATTTTGAAAGTCAAGAATTTCTGGAAAAATAGAGTATGTACTTTTTAGGCATGTACACCTAAAACCATAATGATAAAAAAAATATATATATATTTATTGACAAAACAATTTTTTAAAAAATATTTTCAATCATATAATAAAAACAATTCACAGGTGAAATGATATATTTCCCAGAATATTTAGTTTTATACAGCAACTGCTGAAAATGCATAAAACAACAATCCTTAACGTGATAATATATTGCTGTTCCCTAAATTCCCAGACAAACATATGGAACACCACATAGCATTTTCAGCAGTTGCTGTTCGGCACTTGGTGAGAAGTACATTCCCCTAGCAGAGTAAATATGGACAGACAAGTGGATATATACTGTGGGAGATACAAACTGAAGATTGACCACTGGAATACTCACTTAGTAAAAGGTTTCTATATTGTTTTATTTGTGCCATGGCCACTACCCTTTGGGTGTCCTCCATTTTTCAGGTACTTATGGGAGTCCCTTTTTTTTTTTGTTATTTTATAGGATTTAGGATACATGAGAATATTGTCTTCTGCCATAATCTTTTCATGTGGAGGATTTGAAAGTACTGAGCAGGCCTGATAGCTATATGTGAAATTCTAGTGAGTATATATGTCTTACAACTGGTCTTTTATAGTTCACTGGGTTATTCATTCAATTAGAATTCTGACAATATGGCCCTTTCCTCCGCTAGTTGTTGTTTGTGTGCCCCCACATTCACTGTTTGGTGAGGGTTCTGCTCCCAGATCGGTGGTGTTTCCAGTCATCACCTTAAATACTGTGTGTATACAGTGCCTTGAAAGAGTATTCATACCCCTTGACATTTTCCACATTTTGTCATGTTACAACCAAAAACGTAAATGTATTTTATTGGGATTTTATATGACAGACAAACACAAAGTGGCACATCATTGTGAAGTGGAAGGAAAATGATAAATGGTTTTCAAAACTTTTTACAAATACATATCTGAAAAGTGTGGTGTGCATTTGTATTCAGCCCCTCTCAATACTTTATAGAACCACCTTTCGCTGCAATTACAGCTGCAAGTCTTTATGGGTATGTCTCTTATCAGCTCTGCACATCTAGAGAGTGAATTTTTTGCCCATTCTTCTTTGCAAGAAAGCTCAAGCTCTGTCAGATTGGATGGAGAGCGTCTTTGAACAGCAATTATCAGTTCTTGCCACAGATTCTCAATTGGATTTAGGTCTGGACTTTGACTTGGCCATTCTAACACATGAATATGCTTTGATCTAAACCATTCCATTGTAGCTCTGGCTGTATGTTTAGGGTCGTTGTCCTGCTGGAAGGTGAACCTCTGCCCCAGTCTCAAGTCTTTTGTAGACTAACAGGTTTTCTTCTAAGATTGCCCTGTATTTGGCTCCATCCATCTTCCCATCAACTCTGACCAGCTTCCCTGTCCCTGCTGAAGAAAAGTATCCCCAGAACATGATGCTGCCACCACGTTTCATGGTGGGGATGGTGTGCAGTGTTAGTTTTCCACCACACACAGCATTTTGATTTTAGGCCAAAAAGTTAAATTTTTGTCTCATCTGACCAGAGCACCTTCTTCCACATGTTTCCTGTGTCCTCCACATGGCTCCCCGCTAACTACCAACTGGACATCTTATGGCTTTCTTTCAACAATGGCTTTCTTCTTGCCACTCTTCCATAAAGGCCAGATTTGTGGAGTGCACAACTAAAAGTTGTCCTGTGGACAGATTCTCCCACCTGAGCTGTGGATCTCTGCAGCTCCTCCAGTTACCATGGGCCTCTTGGCTGCTTCTCTGATTAATGCTCTCCTTGCCCAGCCTGTCAGTTTAGGTGGACGGCCATGTCTTGGTAGATTTGCAGTTGCACCATACTCTTTCCATTTTTGGATGATGGATTGAACAGTGCTCCGTGAGATGTTCAAAGCTTGGGATATTTTTTTAGAACCTAACTCTGATTTAAACTTCTCCACCATTCTATCACTGACCTGTCTGGTGTGTACCTTGGCCTTCATGATGCTGTTTGTTCACTAATGTTCTCCAACAAACCTCTGAGGGCTTCACAGAACTGCTATATTTATACTTTTTACTATATAAATTACACGCAGGTGGGCTCTATTTACTAATTAGGTGACTTCTGAAGGCAATTGGTTCCACTAGATTTTAGTTTGGGGTATCAGAGTAAGGGGGGTTGAATACAAATGCACACCACACTTTTCAGATATTTATTTGTACACAAATTTTGAAAACCATTTATCATTTTCCACTCCACTTTGTGTTGGTCTATCACATAAAATCCCAATAAAATACATTTACGTTTTTGGTTTTAACATGACAAAACGTGGAAAATGTCAAGGGGTATGAAAACGTTTTCAAGGCACTGTATATATCTGTACTCATTAGTAAGTAGATATTTGTATACATTCTTTCTATTGTGAATACCTTGTGGATATTATTTATAGATTTTTGTCTCTTATACATAACACAAGCCCGAGGAAGTGATTCTGGTCGTGAAACATGTAGGGAATTAGCATTCAAGGTGGAAACCCCCTGTAGTTGGAGGAATCATACCGTATGACGATGTACAAGACTGTATAACACTGAGTACCTCAACTAAATGTTTGGGGAAATATATCATCATTCCACCTGTGAAATGGTTGAATTTTTCCATTAGATGATTAAATATGGTTTGTTTTTTTTTAAGTTTTGTCAATAAATATATTTTTTTTATCAGATTATGGTGCTAACTGCCTAAAAAGTCCATACTCTATTTTTCCAAAAAGTCTTGACTTTCAAAATTGGGACGTGGCACCTGATATATGTTTTTTGTTGTAACCATGGTGCCACCCGGTTGCTGAAAACACATTATTTTAGCTCTAAGATTTGTTGAGAAGCAACAAGTTTATTTGGGATGGTGAAAGGATAATAATCTTCCTCTAAATGACAGCACTCATGTACACTCACCTTTCGACTTCCACCTTATTTTTGTTAAGGTTTCAGTAGATAAACAGATACCTGTTAGAAAGGTGTGGAATTTGAATTGTCAACCACAATTATGATTACTGCTGGTTATTTGATTTATTTTTTTTCTGTGAGATGAAACATCCCTGTGTCTACATAAAGTGGTAGTAAAGCTACCACTTTTCCCTGCAAGGCAATATCATTATGTACTAGCACATTACGAAACACTTACCTTAAAACGAAGCCCTCCAGCGGCACTGTCACTGTTGACAGGGCTTCCATTTTCACACGGTTTTCCTTCCCGATTCGTGGGCTCTGGCCATCTGTCTGGCCGAACTGCAATGACGTTAATCCTGTGCATGTGTGCAGGAATTACAGCCACAGCACAGCGCTATGAAGGAATGGCACAGGTATGCGGTTCCTTCAGAGCGCATGCGCTGGTGAAATCACCAAGCTGCTGCTCGCTGGAATATCTCCTAAATTGTGCACGTTTAGGAGATATTAATTTTACCTACAGGTAAGCTTTATTATAAGCTTACCTGCAGGCAAAAACAAATTTAGAGAGTTTACTACCACTTTAATTGTAGTATATTCTGCAATTATATACTTATGCCACTAAGCTTGAGACAAATTCAATATTTCAGGTCTAATTTAGGTATGAATATGCTGTAGAGAATATAATGCATACACTAGCAACAGTAAGTGTATTATAAAAGGGGTGTAAAAAAAGTTGATTAGTATACTAAATGTACCTGGTCAATTAGCTGTCGCTTGAATGGATTATCTTCTTCCAGAACATTGGCCCACAGGTCAGCATCTTTCCTTCGCACAAGGTAACGAGCCTCACTCTTAAACAAAGAGTTTTCATTGCACACCTAAATATGAGAAAATAATTTACTTCCAAGTTCACTGGAAAAAAAAAAAAAAAAAAAAAAAGGAAAAAGCAACTTTTCCAAAACAGATGCTAAAATTCTTTATAGATAGGACGTCGGATGACGAGACGTGTAGAGTGGGGCCCTGGTAGTGATGTCACCACACATGGGGGAGCGGTCTGAGTACACATAAATCTGTTTTTTTTCATCTTCCATTGATGTTTTAAGTGTGAGATTCTAGTGTCGCTATGACACATATCAATGTGAGTGGTTTTATATGAATTTGGATGAAGAAAGATTTTGTATGGTTTTACACTATGTGGATTCCTTCTTCTTTCTCCTCCATGTCCTACTCTGAATATATGATGAATTAATTGCCATTGAGAGGTTTTCCACTAGCTGAAGTCTATTGCTACAGAGTATTGCTCCCAGAGCACAAGCGATTATAGCTGGTGTATTTCTTGCCAGCATGGAGCTCTGGTGAGAGGATTCAATCTCTTTGGAGGTGGATTTTCACTTGGGTTATCATACAAGATAAACAATTTTGAAGATTGGAGCACCTCACCATTGTTTTACTGATTATTTTCCCTATTGTCTCACCAATTTATTGATTATTTATTGACTTTTTCTTTTGGACACCTCAGAATATTTTTTGCACTTTTGTTTATGATTTGATGTCAATCATTTTAAGATACGAGTATGGTTATGATTTAAAACAGTTTTCCACACATTTCAGTTTTGGACACTTTCCCACACTTTTTATTACATGTTTTTTATATTTGTTTTTTAGCACTTTTGTATCATTAGAGATATTTGTTTGGGTAGAGTGCTATATTGTGCCTTGATTGTTTGCCATGGTTGGGTTTAATATATTTCTCTCCATTGGTTTTACGTTTGGTTCACAAATTATTTATTGATTTTTTTTCTTTTTGAACACTTTCCTACACCTTTGTTATTATTTTTTTTTATATTTTTGTTGATGTTAATGACTCCAAGATATTATAGAAATTCCTCCTGCGCTTATATGGAGTTAATACCTATGTGATGAAGCAGCTGACAATCTAAACTGATACCTCAACAGTGAAAAAGAATAACCAATCCTATTAATATCCTATTTTAACTCCAGAACCCGTGCACTATTAACCACTCTATAGGTGTATCACTACATATATTTAAAGCAAACCCCCATTCATAAAGGCACAAATCTCTTATATAGAAAACACTCTCGTGGTCAGTGTAAATGTGATCAAAATAACTACAATCAACTTCAAAAATTCACTCAAAAAAGTTCCTAAATCATCAAATGGTGCTCCAAACAACAATAACTCATGCAGAGTGATATAAGTGATGATTTCTGTGATGTCTCTGGAGTTTCAGGCAATAGGCAAGACTCCAAAAGATCAGCCTGCATCATTTGCAAAAATAGCAGCTGGAAATGTGCAGTCAGAAGTCTTTTGAGCACTACATCACTAGCAGAAGAAAAGACCACCAATTTTTAAATAGGTAAACAATATAACTTCACCTAGGCCACGTAAACAAGACAATAATAGTCAAAGTAAAAATATACTGTACAAGCTAGATTACCCAACAGACAACCTGTGCCCTCCAAACCACTTGCATTCTTAGCACTGCCACATCCCACATATGATAAAAGGATATAGTGTAGTATCTAGTGTAGTATCCACAAAATAAGATTTGTGATGCCAGGAATCAGTTTGTAAAAAGGTACAGAGAAACCCTCTCCTACCTTGTCCATGTTGCTAATCTCGTTCAGAGCCCAGGATTCACCCATCATGGTGGGAATACCCTTAAGGATTTTTCAGGGTCAGGAATTGACCATGGCCCTGGACCCGTATAGTGACCTGTGGCTAACTCATTTGTTGCACCAGGTGAGCACATAACACAGGATCCAGTGCCCAAAGCAAACATTACAGGTCGGCTCCGATGTTATGAAGTCCAGGTACATTTCCCAAGATGTACATCAAGAGTAAATGATCTGGAAACTGCTAGTGAGCCATGACGCGATAAACAGTCACATACTGTGTTCTGTACTATACAATTAAGCTAATTTAAATAATACCAACCATCACACTGTTCTTTTTGACAAGATGAACATTTAACTAATAATATAATATTAATAAATCTATGTTCTGTATTATAATCTCAAAAATTAAAAAGTCATAGAAAGTGAAACAAATTAGAAGCCACACACAACACCCGGATATAGAGTGCATTTGAAACAAACAATATATGCAGTGCTTCAAATAAAACAGCTTCCACCACACTTTCAGTGAAAGTAATATCCCAACAAATGTGTCAAATTAACTGCAAAATTTTCCACTCCACTGTGCCTTATTTCAGTGCCTGAAGAGAGACTCCTCAGTGACAAACTCTCCACTACCAAGAGCACCAGTCTTACCAAATTATTGGACCTCAGAATCTAAGTCATGCCACGTTTGTGTATGAAATTATCCTCATACACGATTAGTCAAACTACCATCCACAATGCTGCTCATAATATGGTACTGCAAGACATAAGATGTCTTGTGGTGGGACCATATGATGGTATTTTGTGTGCTTTTTGGCATTTATTTTGTGTATTTTAATAAACCTCTTGGATTACACTGCACCATTCGGAGCCTTCCTCTTTTTAACATGTATACTGGAGAGGAACTGCAGTACCGTATTATAAGCAGCATTGTGGCTGGTGATTTTCACTAATCCTGTATGTAATTCCATACACAAGCATGGCTTGACCTCTTAGATTCTAAGGTCCTGCTTTACAGTAAGACTCTTTGGTGCACTTGGTGGTGGAGACTATCACTAAGGAGTCTCATTTCCGGCGCTGAAGCAAAGCACAATGGGAGTAAAGGATTTTGCGGTTCATCTGACATATATTTAACTTACTAGCAGAACCAACCTTGATAAGCTCCAAGTCACACTGGCCCCTCTCATAAGCTACACAAGCCAGATGGGGGTCCCTTTTTTCACAGTATTTGCCCACTACACAGCTGTCATAGAAAGGATTCTCCCGCAGGAAACGTTCAGGATTGTTGTTGCTGTCAATGTAGATCTTGGCCAGAGCATTGTGTGTCGCTGGTTCCTCACAGCCCTCATGGATTCTGGATTCCAGCCATGGTAAGAGTAGTTTTAGCCTGATATGAAGAAGACAACATGAGTATAAAGACAGCAACCCAATGTAACAGGCAACAAATCAAAATGTCCTAATACAAGATTAGCAATTATACACATGGCTAACAACCCCCCAAAAAAGTTAACTTTAATGCATATTTGCAGACAGAAAAGGAACACATGTTGGATAGAAATGAAAATAAGATTGTTGACTTCCCAATAATTAGGCCAATGTAATAAAACAGCAATGACTACAGACATGAACATACACCTGGTAACACTTAAAAGAGATATATGCCCAGGTTGCAGCCGTGCAAATCTCACAAATCGATACTTAAAAGCACATGACGTACTAACAGATTGGGTAGAGTGTACTAGAATAGGTAAGGGAGGAACCCTAACTCTCAGATCATAGGCACCACCCATAGCTTGTCTGATCCATCTCTCAATGGTGGAACAACAAGAAGGTAGGCCCCAGGTACCAGGAGGGAATCCGACTGTCTAAACGAGGTAGTAGATGAATGGTAGACTCTCACGGCACTTACATGTCAACACTGTGGAGAGAAAGCTCCTTACGATGTTGGAGGAGCAGAACAAAGAGGAAAGGATGATGTCCTGGTTTAGGTGGAAGAAAGAGACCACCTTAGAGAGGAAGGAGGATTTGGGTCTCAAGACAATCTTGTCCTTGTGTAACACTAGAAAGAGCTCCATACAAAATAAGGCCATTAACTCAGAGACCCTCCATGCTATGAATATATGAATGAGAAAGGCTACCTTGAGAGCATGGTCAAAGTAAAATCCCTATCAGGTTCAAAAGGACGCCACTGAAGGTTCGAGAATACCAGATTAAGGTCCAGTGGAGACAAAGGGGAGCATACAGATGGGGAAATACGTGCTACACCTTGTACAAATGCCTTAACTGGGGGTGAGAGGCCAAAAGTCCCAGGAAACAAAACTGCCCCTTTTATGGTGCTCCAAATCAGATGTGGATTCAGACCTGGCTGGAGAAAGTACAAGCTACTGCAAGAAGTCAATTTCCTAGCCTTCAGAAAAGTAGAATGACAAAGTCCAGTAGACTCCTGTCTCTTGGGACTATGGCTTCAACAGCCAAGCCAAGTCATAAGAATCAGCGACCAATGAGAATACCCAGAATGCCTTCCATCTCAATCCTTCAGAGCAGGCGAGGGAGAATCTGGAGGAAAAGCATAGATCAGGCTGCACTGATCTCATGTCTTCAACAGCACATTCAACAAACCTACATAACTTGTTTTTGAATCTGGATGCCAGGAGATTAACATCTGGCACCTCCCACCTGTGACTAATGGTTTGAAAAACCTTAGGATTGAGAATCCATTCCATCAGGTTCAGATGCTGTCAACGGAGAAAGTTCCCCTGCCAATTTTCCATGCCCGGCATGTGGAGAACAGACACGAACAGAATGTGCATTTCTGCCAAAGAGAGGATCAAATCCATATCCTTTTGAATGGCACAACGTCTGGTGCCTCATTGAGGGTTGTAGGCCATGTCATGGAATTTTCCAACTGAATTCTCCTCAGGATGCCCTTGCAATTGAGGGGGACAAGAATTGAACAGACAACCAAATTTCTCTAACTTCTAAAATGTTGATGGGAGGACATACTTTTTGTAGCCACCAAATTTCCACACCAAGATGGTACCCAGGGCTGGACCTGGTTGAAATCTAGAAACTATACAGCCTTAAGGGTAAGCCTGTATAATTCCTAGAATTCAACCCTTTCCTGAAGACCCCTTGGGGAGGAAGAGGATACAGGTAAGTCCATACAAATTTGGACACAGGCACAATTTACATACCTTTGGCTCTGTATGCCACCAGAATAAATTAAAATGAAACAATCCAAATGAATTTAAAGTGCAGACTTTCAGCTTTAATTTAAGGGGTTGAACATGGATATCAAGTACAAATTTTAGGAACTGCAACCATTTTTCTACACAGTCCCTCCAGTTTCAGGGGCTCAAATGTAATTGGACAAATGAATATAATAATAAATAAAATGTAAATTTTTTTAATATTTTGTTGAGCATCCGGAAGTCATTCACAGTAAAGTGAAATGCTTGCTCATTGGGTTGAGATCAGTTGATTGACTCGGCCATTGCAGAATATTCCACTTCTTTTCCTTCAAAAGCTCCTGGGTTGCTTTTGCAGTGTGTTTTGGATCATTGTCCATCTGTACTGTGCAGCGCCATCCAATCAAATTGTGCTGCATTTGGCTGAATCTGGGCTGACAGATTTCTCTAAACACTACAGAACTTATCCAGCTGCTTCTGTCTTCTGTCACATCATCAATAAACACCAATGACCCAGTGCCACTGGAAGCCATGCATGCCCATGCCATCACACTGCCTCCACCATGTTTTACAGATGACGTTGTGTGCTTTGGATCATGAGCTGTTCAAAGCCTTCTCCACACTTTTTTCTTCACGTCATTCTGGTACAGATTAATCTTAGTTTCATCCGTCCAAAGAATGCTTTTCCAGAAACAGGTCTGTTTTTTTTTTTAGATTTTTTTTGGCAAAGTCTAACCTGGCTTTTCTATTCTTCAGACTTATGAATGGTTTGCACAGTGTGGTGAACCCTCTGCATTTGCTCTCGTGAAGTCTTCTCTTGATTGTAGACTTTGACAATGATACCCCCACCTCCTGGAGAGTGTCCTTCACTTGTCTGGATGTTGTGAATGTGTTTTTCTTTACCATAGAGAGGATCCTGTGATCATCCACCACTGTTGTCTTCCGTGAATGTTCATGCCTTTTTATGTTGTTGAGCTCACCAGTGCGTTCTTCTTTCCTCAGAATGTACCAAACTGTTGATTTGGCTACTCCTAACAATGCTGCTATCTCTCTGATGGATTTGTTTTGTTTTTGAAGCCTTACAATGGCCTATTTCACTTGCATGGACAGCTCCTTATTCACCTTGAGATCATCACAGAGGACAAGGGGGCACTCTTTACGTCTGGAGGAAAAGAAATTTAATATCTAAACACGGAAAGGTTTCTTCACAGTAAGAGCTGTGAAAATGTGGAATAGACTCCCTCAAGAGTTGATTCTGGCCAGCTCAGTGGATTGCTTCAAAAGTTGATCCAGGGAATATCTGAATGCTTCTTGCGGGTTCAGGAAGGATTTTTTTCCCCTGCAGGAGCAAATTGGATCATGCTTTGCTGGGTTTTTTGCCTTCCTCTGGATCAACTCTGGGTTTAGGATTATAACTTTTTTTTTTTTTTATATATATGGTTGAACTGGATGGACTTTTGTCTTTTTTCAGCCAGACTAACTATGTAAAGAAAAACCCATTAACAACACCCAGACAAGTGAAGGACACTCTCCAGGAGGTGAGCATATCATTGTCAAAGTCTACAATCAAGAGAAGACTTCACTAGAGCAAATACGGACGGTTCCCCACAAGGTGCAAACCATTTATAAGCCTGAATAGAAATGGCAGATTAGACTTTGCCAAAAAAAATCTGAAAAAAACAGACCAGTTCTGGAAAAGCTTTCTTTGGGCAGATGAAATGAAGATTAATCTGTACCAGAATGACAGGAAGAAAAAAGTGTGGCGAAAACACACGTCTTCTGTAAAACATGGTGGAGGCAGTGTGATGGCATGGGCATGCATGGCTACCAGTGGCACTGGGTCATTGGTGTTTATTGATGTAAGAGAAGACAAAAGCAGCCGGATGAATTCTGCAGTGTTTAGAGATATACTGTCTGCCCAGATTGAGCCAAATGCAGGAAAGCTGATTGGATGGCGCTTTACAGTACAGATGGACAATGATCCAAAACACACTGCAAAAGCAACCCAGGAGCTTTTGAAGGAAAAGTAGTGGAATATTCTGCAATGGCCAAATCACCTGATCTCAACCCAATTGAGCATGCATTTCACTTGCTGATGGCAAAACTAAAAAGGCAAAAAGACCCACAAAGAACTGAAGACAGCTGCAGTTACAGCCTGGCAAAAAATTAGAAAGGAGAAAACCCAGTCTTTGGTAATTTCCATGGGTTCCAGACTTCATGCAGTCATTGCCAGTAAAGGATTCTCAACAAAATATTAAAAATGATCATGAATAAAAACGAATTAAAGCAGAAAGTCTGCACTTCAAATTCATTTGGATTATTTCGTTTTAATTTATTCTGGTGACATACAGAGCCAAAAGTATGAAAATTGTGCCTGTGCCCAAATATATATGGACCTAACTGTATATGGGCCGCACTGTATGACTAAGAAACATTTTCTTCAAAATCAAACACACTTTATCTACTGACCTGTTTCTTTTTTCCACTTCTGCCACAAGTTCATCTGTTGAAAACTGGCCATGTACAACCATGATGAGGTTCTTAATGACATCTTCTGAACAGTCCACATCGAGCAAACCTCCCACTACTGCTGGAATACGGCTAGGGTTCACCTACGTGTGAAGACAATTCATGTAATATGAAGGTATTAAAGTACTACATTCATGTAAAAAAGATGCATAATTTACCAATCAATAACATACAATATGTGTGGTTGCAGAACTATTGTCCAGAAGCTAGGATAAACAAAAACTCAATCAACAGGTAAATTTCTTTTTTTTTGTGACGTTAATACTTCTTTGTTAAAACAGAAGAAAACCCACTGATATTAGGTCAGAATTAACCAAAAATCTAAAAAAAAAAAAAAAAATCTGACAGGTAGACATTTTATGACAGAGAAGACCCTATATTGGTCTCTGCTGTCATAAACCATCCTTTCTGCCTGTCATGTGTATAATGAGTTGTTCATACACAGCTCAGTGTACATTTACAGCATGGCTCTGTGCCATGATGAGACTCCCATATGCATGTGCAGAAGTAACATCATCGCAGTCTGCCCAATCCACCGAACAAAGAATCAGAACCTGCAAGAAGACCGGTAAGGATGAAAGTGCCCGTGACCTACTGGAGCACTGACAGCACAATGCTGAAGGGGATCACTTGCCAAACAAGTCTGCCATTATGGGCTAAAATGCAGTGTATACCAGTACAGTAGTGTATAAGCAGAACAAAACGGTGAATACTTACCTGTCCATTTGTCCTTCGCAGGCATCTTCTGATCACCGGTCTTTGGGCTTCTTCATTGGCTCAAAGGGAATGGCATAATTTCTGCACATGTGCAGGAGATAGTCATCCCGGAATTCAGAGACATGCCCAGCACTGTAAGCTGAGCTACGCATATGCAGCCCAGTTTACAGAACTGAAGAAGACAGCAAGCAGACAGGTAGGGGCATTTTATTGCAGAAGAGACAGTGCATATCTCTTCTGCAATGAACGTCTGCCTTCATACAGTTTCTTACAGCGGAACGTCAGTTTCGCTTAAAGATGTGTGAATGATAACTGTTACAGTTACTAATGTACTTATGTTGACTCTCAATCAAAACTGTCCAGAAACAGGTGCAGGGCCATGTCAACTGCAGATTCAACAGAGGAAAGCAAATTCTTTTGTATGCAAAGGAAAGGCCGTTTTAGTTACACTTTAAAACACACTATCAAAACTGAGCTTGCAGTAAAGCCTGCCAAAAAAAAAAGAAATTGGTAGATGGTTGTATGGATGTTGATAGAAATCAGTTTGACATCAGTTTGAGGTGCCTCCAAGATAATTTAGGATATGTATATAGCCTGCAGCTGATTCATCTGCATTTGATCTGTTTCAAGCAGATTTGTGTCCCCATACATGTGTATGGGAATGTAACTCCTGTCTGATCCAAACAATATTTCTTCAATATATGCTCTGATACACCTGGAAAGACACTTGCTTGTTGTCCATAGTACCAGGGCCTACCAAAACATCTCATATGAATAATCTATGAAGAGGAATGGATTGGCCTGGTTACTATCTCCATTGAATTTAAAAATCTCCATGTGTGACAAGTTGTGAGCGAGTGTTGTAAGCTGATGTTATCGTTAGAACTTGAGACTACAAATGTCCCAGTCCTCCAAGTATCATATCATGCATCAAAATTGGGCCATTTAGGGCTACCCTGAGTGGTTGCCATGACTTACCTTTTGCACATAGATTTCAATGTACTTCTGGAGGTTATTGCGATACAGGTACAACACTAAATCATGGACAAAGTCAAATCGGTCACAGACAATAATCAATGGAAGTTGGTCTGTAAGTTTGGCCTCCTAAACATAATGGAAAAAAACAAAAGCATTACAAGATGTACTTAAACATCAAAAAAATTTATGTTTTATTGAAATACAAGCATAGAAAGATATACAATAAAGGAAAATAAAGAATACCCGGATGTTGCAAACAGCAGTCCCAAATTATATTTTATCTGGATGGGCAACCCCTGTGATTATAAATAAGCTTTTTGTATGGAAAGGTAGTGTTACCAACACACAGGATTTCAAAGTAGGGGTTAAAGCTTGCGTCTAGCCCTATGTTAGCTTTCTTGCAGTAAAAAGAGTCTCATATAGAAAATTTATAAATGTCTCTGCATCGGGGGTTTGGGTATAACTCCAACAGGCATTGTTTAGGGTGTAGAGTTAACAGGGAGCCCATTGTATCATGAAGGAACCTCACTACTTCAGCCCAGAATCCTTCAATATTAGGGCAGGTCCACAGTAAATGAAAGAATGCGCCTGGAGCAATGCAGCACATTGGATATAACAGGCTGTGGTTAGGTCAGAACTTGGACAAGCGGACAAGGGTCAGACAGGCTCTATGAAGTAAACAAATATGTGAGGCAGTGTGACAATTTGAGAGATCCAGTTTATAATGATCACAGACCCTGCCGCAATCCTCATCAAACAAGTTATCTATATCAGTCTCTCAATGAGATTTAACCTGGTATGCACGTTTTGTGGCAGAGGGGGTAAGGAACATGTTGTATAATGTGGAGATTTAATTTTGAGGCTCAGTGCCAAGCATTAACTCTAATAATGGAAAATAAACCAGAGGTGGGAAACTGAGTTTGTATGGCATGGCGTAATTGCAAGTAGTGAATGAATATTTTTATTTAATTGTAAAAAATTAAATGTTACACCCAAGCACATAACATTCCCTCAAACAAAAAAAATGTGAGCCCCCCAAATACACACGTACAAAACACACGCATGCGGTGCATACGCATAAAAACGAAGATTGCGACACAAGTTACACATCTCCGTGCATGCCAGAATGAGAGTAATAATTCTAGCACAAGACCTCCTCCGTAACACTATACTGATGACCTATAAGGGCTTTAAAAGGGCCGCCTATAGAAAATATAGGGTACTGAAGTTTGCCATTTCACGAGTGCACGCAGATTTAAGGTTTGACATGTTGGATATCTATTTACTCAGTGCAACCTCATCTTTTATATTTGCTTTTTTTGTGCCCTAAAATTAAGTGTATTTTTTGCTGAAATTTTGCATTTCCTAGACCTTTGCAGTAATATTGTGCGACATGAAAAATTGGAACTACTACTATTTTATTCTCTAGGGTCTCTGTTTAGAAAAAGATATAATGTTTGGGGTTTTGTGTGTAATCTTCAAGTCTAAAATGAAAATTTTAACCACTAGCCTACAGGGCACTTATACTCCCTTCCTGCCCAGGCCAATATCCAGCTTTCAGCGCTGTCACACTTTGAATGTAAATCAAATGATGCAGCGCTGGACAAGAGGTACTATAGGTATATGAATAAATGAATATAAACAAGCAGTTCATATGGTGATATCAAGGTGACTTCAGGTGCTCTCATCTATTCCTATCCTCCAGGTGACAAGATGCTGTGCGATATAGTGCAGAAGAAATGCACACTCACCAGAACGCACAGTTAAATGAGCGTTTGTATGTATATATATATATATATATATATATATATATATATATATATATATATATATATATATATATATATATATACTGATCCCTTGAGGTCATCAGCTGGTCAAGGTGGGGTCTGGAATCCAGTGGTCTCCCTCCAGTACTACTGGGTGTTGTTATTAGGACATCAGGATGATCCCTCGGATATTAGCCTGTGGATTCCTCCTCAAATAATAGGAACGCTCCTTCACCAGCAGTGAAACGGATGGCTGTGAATTAATACTCCCCAAGGGAGTCAAAGCAGAGACATCTCCATAGTGTAGTAAATTGGTATTTTATTGTAATAAAACGAGGATAAAGATTGATGTGTAAATCAGTAAAATTGCAAGAGAAATCATGGACTGACCGTCCAATGTTAAAGATGGCCGCCGGAGTCCGGCGGCCATCTTTAACATTGGATGGTCAGTCCATGATTTCTCTTGCAATTTTACTGATTTACACATCAATCTTTATCCTCGTTTTATTACAATAAAATACCAATTTACTACACTATGGAGATGTCTCTGCTTTGACTCCCTTGGGGAGTATTAATTCACAGCCATCCGTTTCACTGCTGGTGAAGGAGCGTTCCTATTATTTGAGGAGGAATCCACAGGCTAATATCCGAGGGATCATCCTGATGTCCTAATAACAACACCCAGTAGTACTGGAGGGAGACCACTGGATTCCAGACCCCACCTTGACCAGCTGATGACCTCAAGGGATCAGTATATATATATATACAAACGCTCATTTAACTGTGCGTTCTGGTGAGTGTGCATTTCTTCTGCACTATATCGCACAGCATCTTGTCACCTGGAGGATAGGAATAGATGAGAGCACCTGAAGTCACCTTGATATCACCATATGAACTGCTTGTTTATATTCATTTATTCATATACCTATAGTACCTCTTGTCCAGCGCTGCATCATTTGATTTATATTATTGTCTTATTAGGTTTATGGTTACCTGGTGTACAGCTGCTACATTACATTTGTAGGTGCGCTCGTATACATTATTTCCACACTTTGAATGACAATTGCGAGATCATGCAACACTGTACCCATATGAAATTTTTATCTTTTTTGTGACAGATAGAGCTTTATTTTGGTGGTATTTAATCACCTCTGGGCTTTTTATTTTTTCTTAAACCAAAAACCACTGAAAATTTAAAAAAAAAACAAAAACGTTTTTTCTTAGTTTTTATTATAAAATTTTGTAAATAAGTGATTTTTCTCCTTCACTGATGTGCGCTAATGAGGCTGCACTAATGGACACTGATAGGTGGCACTGATGGGCATTACTGATGGGCACTAAAAGGCAGCACTCATATATGGCACTGATAGCTGGCACTGATAGGCGGCACTAACTGGCCCTGTTAGGCAGCACCGATAGGCAGCACTGATGCACACTGATAGGCGGCACTGACTGGCATTGATAGGTGGCACTGATAGGCAGCTCAGATGGGCACTGATATGTGGCACTGATGGACACTGGAAGGTGGCATGGATGAGCACTGACAGGTGGCACAGCTGGGGCTACACAGATCAGGGCACACTGATCATCAGTGCTCTGATGATCTGCGTACATGTCCCCTCCGAGGATTGCCAATTACCGGCTCTCCTCTCCTCACGTGCTGTCAGTGATCGCCGCGCTGCACGCTCCCGGAGTCGCGCATGTGCGGTTAGAATGGGAGGACGTCATTTGACGTCCTCCCAGAACGACAGAACCGCTTTGCGTCCGTCATTTTACTATATGGCGGGCGGGAGGCGGTTAAACATGCAAAAAATACAAAACCGGCTCCGGCAGCGAAAGGGATAAAAAATAAGTCCGACACTCCCCTTTCCTGAGGAGCACCCAATCAGTGCTCATTACACTGCAAGGTCTCTCTCCTTCCTGCTAGTTCCCAGGTGCTGTGCTGGAAACAGGCAGGGAGGGGAGGAGATATACAGCGTAATATTAAAAAAATTAAATGTTTAAGTCGCCATAAAGCCCCAGACCTTCCTAAAAGCACTTCAGATTTAAATACTGTTTTGGTTGAAAACATTTTTTTCAATCTGGACAAGTAGATTGTCATGCGGGACAGGTATATTGGGACCCAGATTTAGTCCCTGAACAAGTAGTTTTTAAAAGATTTCCACACCCCTGAAACCTGTGTGCGCACATCAACCACGGTGGAGCCTTGCAGACCATGCATTACTGCACATACAGTGAGTACAGAATACAGAAGTATTTGAACACCCTGCATTTTGCAAGTTCTCCGACTTAGAAATCATGGAGGGGTCTGAAATTCACATTGTAGGTGCATTCCCACTCTGAGAGACAGAATTTAAAAAAAAATTCAGGAAATCACATTGTATGATTTTTAAAGAATGTATTTGTCTTGCACTGCTGAACATAAGTATTTGAACACCTAAGAAACAGCAAGAATTCTGGCTCTCAAAGACCTGTTACTGTGCCTTTCAAACGTCCACCTCTACTCCACTCAATCTAACTTAGTAGCACCTGTCTAATTCATCACAAAGGTGTTCTATCGGGTTGAGATCAGGATGTGAGACTATGAGTGCAGGCCAGTCAAGTTCCTTCACCCAAAATTTGCTTATCCATGTCTTTATGGATTGATCCCACAAAGCTGGGAGCATGAAACTGTCCAAAATGTCTTGGTATGCTGACACCTTCAGGAGTTCCCTTCACTGAGACTAAAGGGTCAAGCCCAAACCCTGAAAAACAACTCCACACCATAATCCCCCTCCAGCAAACTTTACACATGGCACAACGCAGTCAGGCAAGTACCGTTTTCCTGGCAACCGCCAAACCCAGACACGTCCACCAGATTTCCAGAAAGAGAAGCGTGACTCTTCACTCCAGAGAACACGTCTCCACTGCTCTAGAAACCAGTGGCGGCATGCTTTACACCACTGCATCCGATGCTTTGCCTTGCACTTGGTGATGTAAGGCTTGGATGCAGCTGCTTGGCCATGGAAACCCATTCCATGAAGCTCTGCGCACTGCTGTTGTGCTAATCTCAAGGCCACGCGAACTTTAGAGGTCTTTAGCTATTGATTCTGCAGATAGTTGGTGACTTCTGAACACTGTGCCCTTCAGCATGAGCAGACCCAGTTCTGTCATTTTATGTGGCCTACCACTTCGTGGCTGAGTTGCTGTTGTTTCCAGTTGCTTTCACTTTTTATAACACCACTAACAGTTGACCGTGGAAAATTTAGAAACAAAGAAATTTCACGGATGGACCTATTGCACAGGTGGCAACCTATCACGGTACCAGGCTTGAATTCACTGAGCTCCTCAAAGCAACCGATTCTTTCACAAATGTTTGTAGAAGCAGTTTGCATTGCTAGGTGCTTGATTTTATACACTTGTGGCCATGGAAGTGATTGGAACACCTAAATCTAAGGATTGGGAGGGGTGTCCTAATACTTTTGGCAATATAGTGTAGTTAAGAGGATCAATGGTGTTAGTGGGAACTTTTCCAAAAGGCAGGCATTACTTATTGCTCAAGGAACATCTAGCAACCTCTGTAGGAGCCGCAGGGTTCCATGAAACCCTCATCTATACAAAACACAATCAGTAGCCATGGCCTTTTTTTTTTTTTTTTTTTTTTTTTTTAAGAGGGACAGATAGATCGAAGAACAGCACTGTATATGTAAAACCATAAAGTTTACTGATACATCAATATAAAATGGAAGAGAAAAAAAAATTACATTAAAATTGGTCTATTTTGGGGTACACACAAATGTACTGAAACCAGTGTAATCCTCATGTAAACTTGAAGTGTTTCAAATGATCTTCCTCAGGAGTACATGTGAATAGTATCAGCATGATGGAACCCACAATTTTAAAAACACAAAGGCACAAGAAAAGATGGAATCTGCGTGGTGTGATACATCCTTTTCTCATAGGAGGAGATTTTTTATGTATAACTGTGGTCAAACAAGTCTCAAACCATCTGGGTACATCTAAAACGTTGTGTAGGGGCACCCTTAACTGACCAAAATCCTGTATTTATAAGGTCAGTGTTATCAAAAAGTGTTATCACAAGAGTCCGTGATGGACCAAATAAGACAAAAACAAACCACTAATAAGAGTCTCAAGACTTCTCCATACAAGTTCAATCAAGGAAGTGCATGCTGCTGGACTCTGCAGGAAACATACCAGATATGATAATCTAAGCACTTCCTTGACTGAACTTGTATGGATAAGCCTTGAGTCTCCTTTTAGGGATTTGGGAGCCGAATGATATCTTACTTGGTATATCAAGGACTCTTATGATCACACTTTTTGATGATGCTAACATTATAAATACATGATTTTGGACAATTAAGGGTGCCCCTATACAACTTTTTAGATTTTCCAAGATGATTTCAGACTTGTTTGAACACAGTGTCACCCCATGTTACACTTAAAAATTCTCCTGTGTAAAAAGGATGTGTCACACCATGTGGATTCCAGCTTATCTTGTACCCTTGTGTTTAATTGTGGGTTCCATTATGCTGACATTATTCACATGTGCTCCTTGGGGAGATCATTCTAAACGCTTCAGATTTACATGTAGATCACACTGCATTCAAAACATTTGTGTTAACCCCAAAACAGACATATTTTAATGTTGTGATTTTTCATTTTCCATTTTATTTTGATGTAACAATAAACATTATGGTTTTACATACAAAGTGCTGTTCTTTGACCTATATGTCCCGCTAAAAAAGTCCATGGCTACAGATTGTTTTGTATAGATTATCTGAAGGTAATCTGGCAAAGTGTATGCCCAAATACGTTAACAAGCAAACTCTGGCCAAGGGAAGAGATACTAGTTCTACCATGGGTGAAAAAGTATCAATGCAAAGCATTTGGGACTTGTTCCAATCAATTTTTAGACTGGAGTATTCCTGGAATTGCTTGAAAGTTTGCAAAGTGGCCTGTATCTAGGGACTATGATCCTCCCAATAAAGGGGCATATCATCAGCATACATTCCATTAGTCTCAACAGAGAAACAGACCCATTTGTAGTCCCCATATGGAGAAGTTAGATCTGATGGATATTGCAAATGGTTTGCAGCCAAAGCATATAGAAGGTGGAATAATGGACATCCCTGGCGTGTCCCCCTGAAAAGAGGAAATGGTTCAGAGATTCAGCCATTTGCTGATACGCTGGCTAACGAAGCCTGATGTCAGTTTTTATTTTCTATATCATCTGGCATACATGCCAAAATAGATTCTATGAAAGCAACTTGACAGGATATGGTTGTAAAGCTGTTCCAAGACAAGTAATGAAGATGTTAGGTTACCAATCCATTTCTACACACTGCTGACAGTCACACACACTTATACTTGTATGTATCAGTTGGGCATCTGTAGTAATACATTGTGAAATCTTTGGTAACAAAAATATAGATGACTGCAAATGCACCTTTACCCAACACGTTTCTGGCAACTATGGTTTTACAGTATGTATGAATAATACTTTGATTGTGCAGAAGGAAGTGAACTCAGAGGTGGATGTACCTTCAAGAAGTTTTTAACACGTTCAGGATTGTAGCAATTGCTTTCTCTACATATCCGCTCAACCTCCTTGATTTGTCCAGTCTTGCAGGCAGCCTGGATGTACTTGAAGTGCACATCAGGATCTTGACTGAAATTGACAATAGATCCCAGAAAGTAGAAAAGCCCTAAAAAGAAAATGGACATTTGCAAGTATCTCCACAATTGGCACTTATGGACAGTAATATATGAAGTTTCAAACTAATGTCAGTTGTCACTCAGCAATCAAACAGCATTTTATCTAATAAAGAAACAAATAATGTATTTAAGGACATCTTTTTAAAGTGAATGTAAACCTCAGACATGAAATATGAACATAGCATATCCCTCTATAGTGTATCTCAATCCAGGGCACTGTCATTTCTCTGTGCTGCCCCCTTTCTCTGCTATCAGCATAAGTCACTTTTTGGCAGGTTATTCTGACACCAAGAGAAAAGAGGTGACAGGGGAAGGAACTTCAGCACACAGGCTGTGATTGACAGCCTCATCTCTGTCCTGTGTGCTGGGTGAAAAGGGGTGTGTCCCTTCCCTCCAATCAGCTCTCCTCATTGAGCTCTGCAGAATTAACTTCAGCTCCCCACCCATTGCTTTCTAGAAGCTCAGACAGTCTGTATAAATTCCAAACTTTGAACATCTGTAGTGAAGAGAAGACAGCAGACAGGTACAACTTACGTAGGAAGATTTGTTTCATCTCTCTTATCACCTGAAGCTAGCCACTTTCGCTGGGTATATGTAAGGGTTTACAACCACATTAATATTTATCAAACTAACTTTGCTCTAAAGCAAAAGGAGTTGAACACTTATTATAAGCAGGTTCATCGCCAAAAGGAGTTCAACAAAATATGTCCTCAAATATAGAGCAATGCAAATTCAGAATAATAGTTTCACTACTAGTTATATCCTAATGCTGTAGGGACAACTACTTTTTAAAGGCAGAAGAATGGTTGTTTGTCATATCATTAAAGAGGTTTCTAGCATATATTTGAACATATATAAACCCCCAGAAATGCAAATGTGTTGCAGGCTGGCAGTCCTTAAGACATTTTTTTTCCACTTCTGTTATCCTGCAAATAAAACATGCCCTGTTTCTTCATGTTTATGGCTTTTTTCTCCACTGTATCTATGGAGGCAGCCCTGGTTGTCACACAGGCTGGACTTCAAGCGTGTCTGCCTTTGGTAATCTTACGGATTGAATCGATGGGACTAATAGTTTATACAATAAAGATAAGGTTGTTTGTGGGGCTACACAATGACTACCTTGCAGCACTGGAGTCCATGATTCAAATCCTGGCCAGAACATCTGTATGGTGTCACTTGGCTCGCTCTCTCTATCTATCTATCTATCTGAATGAGCACTGAAGGATAACTGATGCCTCATGCTGCTTCTCCCTCTCGAGCCTGAGCTCTGCTGCGCAGGGACAGCAAGAAGTTGATTCCAGATAAAATTCAGATACTTAAACTGCTTGCTTTTCAAAAGACATTTAATGATTTATTGACTACAGACATGCTTTAATTAGTGTCTTTAATAACTTTCTAGAAGTCAGCTTTAAGATGGCTATTAAATAGTTTTACACAAGTTACTTCCTTGACAATCTCTCATTATTCAGGAAGGAATTAAAAACACACAAGCAATACAAAGCAACAAGGGTAACCATAGTCAGAGTGAATATAATGCCCCTGTGTGATTCATATTAACCACATGCCGCCCAGCCACTGTATAAATACGGCGGCAGGGCGGCACGGCTGGGCAAAAGCACGTTTTAAAACGTGTGTTTTGTAAACAGGTAGGGGGCATGCACGAGGCGCGCCGCCGCCCTACCTGTCCCGCCGATCACAGCCGCGGATGTCAGTCGCCGGGTCACAGCCGGTCGTTACCGGCTATGTCCCAGCGATCGGCGGCAATCGCTGACAGAGAGCACAGCTGCAGTAGCTGTGCTTTCTGTCAGTTCCCTGACAGCTCCAGAACACGCTGATTGGGACAGAAGAGTTTCTCTCTTCCGATCAGCGGTGTTCCCTGCAGTACACACCCCCGTCCCCTAGTAAAACACTCCTCTCACACAGTTAACCCTTTCCCTGAAATATAAACTTAACCCCTTCCTCCCCAGTGCCATTAGTACAGTGTTGGTGGTTTTTTTTTTTGCACTGATCACTGTATTGGTGTCACTGGGGTTGTCAGTGACCCCAAGTCAGTACCCCCCAATGTCAGAATGTCCGCCACAGTCCTGCCATAAGTCGCTGATTGCTGCCATAAGTCACTGATCGCCGCCATAAGTCACTGATCGCCGCCATAAGTCACTGATCGCCGCCATTATTAGTATAAAAAAAAAAAACTAAAAATCCCAGTATCTTTCCCGCCATTTGTAAACGCTATAACTTTCACGTAAACCAACTAATTTACACGTATTGGGTTTTTTTTTTAGCAAAGATATGTCGCAGAATGCATTTTGGCAGAAATTTATGACTAAATTTGATTTTTAAATTTTTTTTTACTGGACAAGTTTTATAGCAAAAAGTCCAAAATATTGTTTTTCTTCCTCAAAATTGTCAGCCTTTTTTTTATAGCGCAAAAAATAAAAACTGCACAGGCAATCAAATACCACCGAAAGAAAGCTCAATTTGTGGGGGAAAAAAAAAGGATGTAAATTTCATTTATGTACCGTATTGCATGACTGCGCAATTGTCCGTTAAACTAGCGCAGCGCTGTATAGCAAAAAAATTGCTTAAATTGCAGTATCTATACCATAGTTTGTAGACGCTATAACTTTCACACAAAGCAATCAATATACACTTATTGGGATTTTTTTTTTTACCACAAACATGTAGCAGAATACATTTTGGCCTAAATTTATAACCAACTTTGAGTTTACTATATATTTTTTATAGCTGAAAGTAAAAAATATTGTTTTTCTTCAAAATGTTTGGCCTTTTTTTGTTTATAGCATGAAAAATAAAAAGCGCACAGGTGATCAAATACCACCGAAAGAAAGCTCTATTTGTGTGAAAAAAAAAGGACGTAAATTTCGTTTAGGTGCAGCATTGCATGACCGTGCAATTATCAGTTGAATTAGTGCAGCGCCGAGTAGCAAAAAGAGGCCTGGTCATTAAGGGGGGTAAATGCTCTGGAGGTCAAGTGGTTAAACCTAAAATAACCACTGGAACAAATTGATGATTACCTCCTAGTAAAGCATTACTTCACAGTAAGGGCAAAACAAAAAGAACAATGCAAATATGCTGAGAGAAATACAAAGGCTGCAACTGCTCACCTGCATTTCTAAAAATGTAGATTGAGTTGCTTTCATGCCCATCTATTGGAACTGACAGCAGAGAGTTGGTAATGCTATCCACTCTCCTTATACTTAAGCTAGGTTACTCAGCACTACAAGCTTTACCTCACGGACCACATTTTATGGCTCATTCATAAAATGCAGACTGCAGTGCAGTACCTGCAGAGCTCTATGGAGTTCTCTTTGTTTAACAGAGACTCCTGAGGCCAACAGAGTGCAATGCACATGTATAAACTACACTGCACTTTATAAATGTATGTTGGGGGGGGTTTGGGAGCTTTTTTTTACCCCACTTGCTGTCTGGGACAAATTTTTCACACAAATGTTAAATCAGCATTTTTGCTAGAAAATGACTCAATAAAATGGTAGCTGTTGCAATTTTTTATGCTGTATGATATCTGCAAAGCCATTTATTAATCGCAAATTGTCAGGAAAGAATACACTAAAATAAATTTAGTGCACACAAACATACCATACACCAAATATAATAAGATGATGTTGTGTTGAGTAAATGGATACTAAACACGTTAAGAATTAAAATTTTGTGTGCACTGTTGTGCGTGTGAAATGGTACCAAACTAGAATACCTAAAAATATTTTAGGTGATGTTTTAAAGCCTTTACAAGTGAATAGTGTAGAGTTTTCATAAATGATGGCCCTAGAATTATCTCTCTCACTTCAATGTCTGCAGGTAACCTTGTGTGGTGCATTCCATGTTGACATATACAAATTTTTTCATTTGACTTTATTGCTATCATAAGGGGGGCAACAAGCACCCTATGTGATAGCTTTGGGCAGCTGACAGGTACTCTTTATGGAAACATCAGAGGAAGTTTAGACCCTCAAGTGTTTCCTCTTCCCTCCAACGCAGCTAATCAAGCACTTATCATGCTTGATTAGCTGCTTCCCTGGAAGTGACAAAATCATCACTGACATTTTCAGACAGTTGGGAGTAGCAGCTGTTCTACATCTCTAAGGCTAGGTTTTTCATGAACTTCCACACATCGAAGCATACAGAGGTAGTTTACCTTCACAGGCTTAGGGTTCTCTACTTGTCTCTATTTACAGACAATATAATCTCCTTTAGATCTACCAATAACTATATAGTGCAGGGGCTACCTTGACAGGATACAGATTGATTGGATAGTTGAGGTAGGTTCTCATATTACATTGATATGGTAAAACTAAAGCTAATTGTACAGAGATTTTATGATCAGATTATAATGTGTAGCTTTAGGTTTGTATGCATTTTTAGACATGGTACAGAGTCAGAACCTGGTGGGGCTTTATGCCTCTAATACAACTATAACAGTATATGATCATATGAACATACCTTCATAACTCTTGAAGGATTCAAAGAGTTCAACCAAAGTCTGGGTGCCCAGCTGTTCATGGTACTTAGATGCCACCTGGACACAGAGCTGAAGGTTCTGTCGGATATTGGCTGACAGCATAGCTCGCAAACACTCTACGGAGTCCTCCACTGACAACGAGCCAAAGAAGTTCACTAACCACTAATTTTAAAAAAAGAAAAAAGAAATTCCTGGTAAAAGACACAAGAAATATACTAACTCCTGGTGACTGTGTTAACCTAGGTAGAGGTATTTTAAACAATAGCTGGCAGCTGAATATGTTGAATATGAACTATGTCTAAACAAGATAGCTTAACATCCACACTCTTCTTGTCCTACCTAGCATCCTTCACTCAGGGGCAACACAAATTCACTAGTTCCCTGAGAATCCTTAGTTGAGGCTATCTGCTACTTCTCAAAGGCATAACATTATTATCAAATTCAGTAGGACGACGCAACAATCCTCCTCAGTTTCAAAATATGTGATTAAATACATCAGTATAAGAGCAGCATTACACAGGTTTACTGAAACAACCCACAGACAGTGATCAGTAAATATGTCACGCGATTGTGACAAAACATGCAACCTCTCATGTTAATGTTATCTCAGGGGAACAAGGGCGATTGTCAAAACCCATTTCAGATGATCAACTCCCTTCTCTGTTCACATCCATTCCAAGATCAGTTTATCAGAGTGAGCCTGCAGTGAGGACATGTCTTATATTCCTGTTGAATCATTATAACCATCTTATAACAGCTCACCTCTGGGTTTAGAAGGTGCGTGTGTACCACAGCTCGCTTGATATCATACAAGTCAGTGTAATGCTCCAAAGCTCTCTGTAGCAATCCAGCCTTCTCACACAGCTGGGCAATGTGTGCCCTATCATAATGTGTGAACATCTGATTCCCAAGGATAGCATCTGCAACCTTAGAATGATAAACAGAAAAAAAAATAAAATAAAAAATCAACCTCAACAGCAGAATTAACCTATAAAACACTTTGGGAAAGACATTATACATTAATTTAAAATTTAAACCATATCAGTTTTTTTTTTTTTTTTACTGCTTCCAAACTCCCCTCCATGTTATCCTATGTGTCTATGAGCACATAGACTTTTAGAAGCTTTTAGTGGCAGGGGCGTTTACCAGCAGGAAAACCAACCCAGGGCCAGTGCGTCGAGGAGCAGTAGTGTTTTGGCAAAAAAAAAATGCCTGACACGTGTAAACGCACCTAAACGCGAATTAACGCTAGGCACGTTTAGCGCTTGAGTGTTAATTCATTTCAATGGCTAGAGTAAATTATTATTCTGGCCAATTAAATTATTATTGCCTAAGTGCTTGCAGCATATAAATGCGCCAAAATGCTTGTAAAAGCAGTAGACAACTTTTCCAAGAGTCAGGCATTTTTTCTGCCAAAACACTGCTGCCAAGAGGAGGAGCCTTTTCAAAACAGTCTGTGTGCATGAAGTCTTAGGCTTATGTATGACAAACAAATAAGAAGATCAGCAGCTGGGCAATGTGTGTCCTATCATAATAAGTGAACATTTGATAGAGACACACAAATGTTAAAAAGATCAATCAGCATGGTCATCTTCTATTATTTCACAGAATTAACTCATAAAACACTTTGGAAAAGACATTATAAATTTATTGAAAATGGAATCCATATGAGTATTAGGCTTAATGTATGATAAACAAATAAGAAGATAAGCACCTGTGGAGCATGGATCAAGTTCATCTCTAAGAGGCGAGTCTGTAGGTGACTTTCAGCTGGCCTATTGTTCTTCAGTGCATCTAGCAGAAATGAAGTACACTGCTGAATGAGACTGTTTTCCATAAACACATCAACGATCTGGAAACAAGAAAACAGCAAATTATACATGAATCTGCCTTTGGGAAATTTATAATGGGGCTCTTTGTTTGCTTGGTGGACAATGAAAAGGTTGGAGTGGTGCCCCTGAAATAGACTGCTGCTGAGCAAAGTGTTGAGGGGCACAACAAATCTAGGCATTTTTAAGGAACAAAGACTGGTAGCATTCGCCTAGAGCGATACAGGCTGACTCATGACATGACAGGGGTATACTGCATCAGTAAAGACAGAGATACTGTTCTTTAGAAGTCTCAGCAGTCAGGTGAGTTGCCCTCTTCATCTTCAAGAAGAATCGAAGCCACCAAAAAAAAAAAATAGAGATGAACTCCGGAGGAGTTACTTGTGGCTCTATAACCTGAAGCCTCTAAAAAGGGCAGATAGCCTTTCCATAAAAGCTGATATAGAGGCTGAGAATTCATCTTCCTCTGCTTCTCTGACTTCTACCCCTACCCCAAGCTGTTAGTGGTGTGTGAGCTCGCAAGGGCCACTGCTATTTTCTCCCTGCACCTCTGATCCACCGCTGAGGTGAAAGAAAGACCACCCCAAAGGGTTACTCACTACATTTGCTGTGGAGCAGGAGGAGGAAATGCTTTTATGAGAAGCAACTATAGGCAGAGGGAACTCAAAAACATCCAAGGATTGCTATGCAATAGCCAGGAGAGGGCAGGGAGTGGAGTACTTTTCTGTGGCAGGGATGCGAGTCAAAACACAAAAAATGTCATGCCTCAGTGCAGCTAATCTTGGTGCATTCAAGGCTGTGCATGTACAGAAGGTGTCCGCAGACCCACACAGCAGCGACCAGGCAGAAAACATGGTGCCAAAAGGAAAGTGGCCATATCCTACAAAAGTCTGTAACCCGAAAATGGCGCAGCCTGGTACCGTGTTGCTTACATCAAGAGACAGAGCCATAACTTATCAGTGTCTTGTGGTCTCTGCAGTTAGAAGGGTAGGGACAAGTCCCCTCTACCTTTTTGCCTTCCCAGTAGACATACCGTCAAGGTGGTCCTCAAGGACAGGATCACCACATGTGGAAGTGTCACGGTCCTGGACCTGTATAACACCCTTCGGTTTCTTCCAGGAGGACTCTGGATATGGTCCCCCAAGATGCACCTGATAAGTCAACTGATTCACAAAGCTGATAGATAAAAGCCACAGTGACTATGAGCAGCTGCAGGCTTGATAAAAAAAATTGTCATGTAAAAGGGTAGTTAAAAATAAAAGAATGAAGTTTGATTCTCACAGAGCATAAAGATACTGTAAGATGCCCATACACCTAGGGACACCAGTAAAAAAAACCTGAGGGTTTCTGGGAATGGGAGAGACTGGGGTTGTCCTTACAGCTTTTGTCTGCTAGTTTCTAATCACCTGCAGGTAGCTGCAAAACCCATCTGTCTAAGACTAAGATCCCAGAATGCATGATTAATAAATGGATATAAACAATGTGCCTGCTGTTGTAGCTGCACTTACAACACCAAACAAAATAATAGCAACAGATTTTACCTTTGGATCAAATGACTGGTATATCCTTCCCAATAGTGTTTTTTGCATTTTATACTTTGATAAACTGTAGATATCAAATACAGAATAGTAACCTCTGCAGTAAAACCAGTTGCAAGTCCTTTACTGATGTGATTATACACAGAACACTGACGCATAATTACATTGTGTAGGCTCATGACCTGTAATTGGATTATACAAGACTCTACGGAAAAGACATAATTACAGTTTAATTATTGATAGGTGGGTGTATAATTGAACAATTAAAAGTAAAAATAGGAGGAAAAAAAATCCATAACAGCGACATCTGGATATGATCATTCAAGCCTTTCTCCAAGATCCAGGCTATCTACAAAGTATGTCTTCAAGTAATGTTAAATTGTTCTTGTTATGAAATAAACTTTGTGATAAGCCAAGTCATTTAGGCCTGCAATTATCACAGAAGCCTCTGGGTATCTTTTACCTGGTTAATGTTAGCAAGCGGTTCCTCATCTTGTACAAGCATCTGGGAAAATTGTAGTCCCTGATCAGGGCTGATCCTCATGACACTTCGAAGCAAGAAGATCCAATCTGGGGTGTATCCCACCTAGTGAAACAAAAAGAGGAAAAAAAGCTTCAGTCGCGATAAAAAAATAAAAAAAAATGAATCCAGAGGAAATTTAAAAGCAATGGGGTAAGACTTACTTTTTTGGCATAAAGAACTATTTTCTGGAATTGGCCAGTCTCTGCAAAGCATTGGATCACTTTGTTTGGCACACTAGCACGCAGGTAAACACTAAGCGCAAGAGTTGGGTCCACTGCCTTTACCAAGTCGCCCAGCTCCTCAGAGCACTCAAGCTGAATAAACACAAGTAAAACAAGTCAGAATGGCTCAAATATCATTGATTGAACTGCTAGTAATTGTGGTACGGCTCTTACCTTATCTTCTTTTAACCACTTCTCCAAAAGTTGCTTGCGTCCTTGTTGCAGGACCGGCCTGCAAAGTTCTAATGATTCTAGCTTGTTTAACTGACCCTGATCTAGTAAAATCCCAAAGTACTGTAGCAGAGGTGATGCTTGTCCAGGCTGAGCTGGTACAGTCTGAAACTTCCTGATGGTGTCAGCTGTGCGAAGAATTCCCTGAAGAGACCAAAAATGCCATATGTTATAAAGGGATACATTTTAACATTATCTAGTGTCTGGTGATGAACCTTTAGCTGGGATACCTTTGGAGCAGATGCAGCTACTTTGGCAGCTTCAGAGTAATTCCCCTGAGCAAACAAGGTATTAAACTTTCGAGCAAAAAGCTCTTCAGCTCCTGCTAAATTGCTTCGGATAGCCATTCGTAGTCCCAAATCTGAATTCTGCAAAACGTTTGTAGCATAATTCACAATGTTGTCTTCTTCTACACAAACTGAAAGCACCTGCAAAAGAAAACAAAATTCAGTCTACACTTAAAAGTTTTATTATGCCAATAAAAACCTAACACCACCCCGCAAACAGATCTCTTAAAATTGTCATAGTTATGTTGTTTCTTCAAGCTTCAGAAATAAAAAAAAAAAAAAAAAAGAACACTTTTTTTTTGTTAAGTGGAATTCCAGGCTATTGCCATGTATGCTTAAATTTGCTCCAGCTCCCCTTCTAAATCTTATTCTAACTTCCCTGTAAAAGGAAGATACTTACATACACTTACCTATTATGAGGGTGCTCCCTTCCGGTCCCACAACCCCACCAGTGTTCAGCTTCAGGGGAGAGGAGATATCACAAACAATGGCTGGAATGCCTGTGCGGTGATGTCACCCGTTCGCTTACTATAAGGCATCTACAGTTGGCTATCCCTCCTCTCCCCTAAAGCTGCCACTGGGAGCTGATCACATGACCAGACTTGAGCACACTCAGATTAGGCAAGTATAAGAATCTTCCTTCTACAGCAGTGAATTAAAATTAATGGAAGTCCAATTAGTAAAAAATTTTTCCAGCAGAGGTCTGAATCGCATGTTTGTGTGATGATTTAGATCCTTCACATCACAGCCTCCCTTATATCACAATCAAGTTCTTACATCAGTGTCCTCAGTCCCCCGCACATCACTGTCCCTGTAAAAGGAAATTTGTAAATTCTGTATAAAATTGTATGCCATTTTGTATGCATTGCCTATGTATTGTACACTGCAGTCCTTACACGGCACTAAATGTTTTCATTATTATTATTATACAGTATTTATATAGCGCCAAAGGGTATGCTCAGCACTGTACAGTAGCAAGGGGGACATAACATGAGACAAGACAGTAACAATACACTACACGGGGGGTTTGAGGGCCCTGCTCTTTCGAGCTTACAATCTAGGAGGGAGGGGAATGTGGTACAGGAGGAGATGGCTGTGGGGGATGGAGTGGTGGGTGGAGTGGAGGAGGTTAGTTGTTAGGTGAGGTCGGGTGTTAGGTGAGGTTGGGGTAGGCTTCCCTGAAGAGGAGGGTTTTCAGGGTGTGCCTGAAGGTGAGGAGGGTAGGTGACAGTCTGATGGATTGGGGTAGGGAGTTCCAGAGGATGGGGGAAGTCCTGGAGAAGTCCTGCAATTGGGCGTGGGAGGAGGAGACCAGGGAGCTAGAGAGCAGGAGGTCCTGTGAGGAGCGGAGGGCACGGGTAGGGTGGTATCTGGGTATCAGGTCAGTTATGTAGTTCAGCGCGGCACTGTGAATGGCCTTCAGGTCAGGGTTAGCAGCTTGAACTTGATGCGCTGGGCAATCGGGAGCCAATGAAGGGATTGGCAGAGGGGGGAGGCAGATGTGGAGCGCTTGGTGAGGTGGATGAGTCTGGCCGCTGAGTTTAGGATCGACTGGAGTGGGGATAGCATTCGTTTGGGTAGGCCAGTGAGAAGGGAGTTGCAGTAGTCCAGGCGTGAGATGAGGGAGTGTACGAGTTGTTTGGTGGTGTCTGGGGTGGGGAATGTGCGTATCTTGGAGATGTTGCGGAGGTGGACCCTGCAAGATCTACAGTTGTGGCCAAAATTATTCAACCCCCAATGCTGTAAAGGGGTTTAGGGACTATAGTGTACATTTGGAATTGTATTCAGAATCAAATCCTACAAGGACGTTGTAACTACCCAAATGCAACTAAAATGACATCAATTGTTTATGTAATACAGTAGTAAATGGTTCTTATGTGGTTTCTTCATTGCCACAATTATTCAACCCCTTAAAGACTACCACTCTGAAGAACAGAGGTTCATACAGGTGCTTTCCATCAGGTATTGAAAACACCTGTGGATGTCACCGAGCAGCAATCAAGCATAATAAGCACCAATTAGGCAGCTTTAAAATGACTGTGATACTCAGCTCCTTCTAGACATTTACTGGTGTGGTTACAAACATGGTGAAGGCAAGAGAATGGTCCAGGAAGACAAGAGAAGAGGTGATTTCTCTTCACAGGAAGGGCAATGGCTATAAGAAGATTGCAAAGATGTTAAACATACCAAGAGACACCTTAGGAAGCATCATTCGCAAATTCAAGGCAAAGGGCACTGTTGAAACGCTACCTGGTCGTGGCAGAAAGAAGATGCTGACTTCGACTGCTGTGCGCTACCTGAAGCGTAGAGTGGAGAGAAGTCCCCGTGTGACTGCTGAGGAACTGAGAAAAGATTTGTCAGATGTGGGTACAGAAGTTTCAGCCCAGACAATAAGACGCACACTGCGTAATGAAGGCCTCCGTGCCAGAACTCCCAGGCGTACCCCCTTGCTGTCTCCAAAGAATAAGAAGAGTCGACTGCAGTATGCCAAAAGCCATGTGGACAAACCACAAAAGTTGTGGGATAGTGTTCTGTGGACTGATGAAACAAAATTAGAACTGTTTGGGCCCATGGATCAATGCTATGTTTGGAGGAGGAAGAACAAGGCCTATGATGAAAAGAACACCTTGCCTACTGTGAAGCATGGTGGAGGGTCAATCATGCTTTGGGGCTGTTTTGCTTCTGCAGGTACAGGGAAGCTTCAGCGTGTGCAAGGTACCATGAATTCTCTTCAGTACCAGGAGATATTGGATGGAAACGTGATGCAGTCCGTCACACACCTGAGGCTTGGGAGACGTTGGACCTTTCAACAGGACAATGATCCCAAGCATACCTCCAAGTCCACTAGAGCATGGTTGCAGAGGAAAGGCTGGAACATTTTGGAGTGGCCATCGCAGTCACCAGACTTAAATCCGATTGAGAACCTCTGGTGGGACTTAAAGAAAGCAGTTGCAGTGCGCAAGCCTAAGAATGTGACTGAACTGGAGGCCTTTGCCCATGAAGAATGGGCGAAGATACCCGTAGATCGCTGCAAGACACTTGTGTCAAGCTATGCTTCACGTTTAAAAGCTGTTATAACTGTAAAAGGATGCTGTACTAAGTACTAAGATTGAATGTCACTTGGGGGTTGAATAAAACTGATAATGCTGTGAGCACAGAAAAGACATTTGTGGTTATTTCATTATAACTGTTATGTTATATTTGTCTGACCTACAAGTGCCTCTTTAATGTAAATGTAAGCAAGATGACTGAATGATCAAAAGCAATGTCAAACTGGCCAAAACACTCAATTTCAGTGGGGGTTGAATAATTTTGGCCACAACTGTAGATAGCAGTTGGATGTAGGAAGGAGAGGTGGGAGTCCAGGGTGACACCCAGGACTTTGGCGTGTGGGGTGGGAGAGATGGTGGCATTGTTAGTAGTGATGGAGAGGATGGGGGGGGGGGGGCACGGGGTGGGGGGAAGACCAGGAGCTCGGTTTTGGATAGGTTAAGTTTGAGGAAATGGAGCGACATCCAGTCTGATATGTCGTTTAGGAGGTGGGCGATGCAGGCAGAGAGTGAAGGGGTGAGGTGGGGGGTGGAGAGGTAAATTTGGGTGTCGGCATAGAGGTGGTAATTGAAGCCGTGGGAGTGAATAAGTTTGCCAAGGGAGGAGGTATAGATGGAGAAGAGGAGGGGCCCAAGGACAGAGCCTTGAGGGACTCTGACAGAGAGGGGGAGGGAGGGGGAGGTGGCAGTGCTGTAGGTGACGCTGAAGGAGCGTTGGGAAAGGTAAGAGGTGAACCAGGAGAGAGCAGCATCCTTGATGCCAAGGGAGTGCAGTTTGGCAAGGAGGAGAGGGTGGTCAACAGTGTCGAAGGCCGCGGAGAGGTCGAGGAGCAGGAGGATAGAATAGTAGCCATTGGCTTTGGCAGTTAGCAAGTCATTGGTGATTTTAAGTAGGGCGGTTTCGGTGGAGTGTAGGGGGCAGAAGCCAGACTGTAGGGGGTCAAGGAGGTTGTTATCAGTGAGGTGGGCGCTTAGGCGATTGTAGACCAGGCGCTCAAGGAGCTTGGAAGTGAAGGGCAACAAGGAGATGGGTCTAAGGTTGTTAAGGTTAGTGGGGTCAAGGGAGGGTTTTTTGAGTATGGGGGTGATGTGTGCGTGCTTTGGAGGGGAGGGGAAGGTGCCGGTGGAGAGGGAGAGATTGAAGATGTGGGTGAGGGAGCGAATGATGGAGGGGGGGGTGACTGGAGGAGCTGTGAGGGGATAGGGTAGGAGCATACCGACCCCTCCGCCTCCGCTCAGTCTGGTTGAATGGGTCCAGACGAGGTCTCCATAGGAGAGGGCAGCAGTGGAGGTGGAGTTAGTGGCTTGGATCCAGGTTTCAGTAACCGGTAGAAGGTTGAGGGAGTGGGAGACAAAGAGGTCATGGATGGCGGTGAGCTTGTTGCAAACCGAACGGGCGTTCAGGAGTGCAACTGAGAGGGGAGGGATGGATGTGGGGAGGAGGGGGACAGATATGAGATTGAGGGGGTTGCGGTGGTTGGCGTGAGTAGGGGGGTGCCGGGTGGGGGAGTGGGGAGATGGAGGGCCAGGGTTTGGGGAGATGTCACCGGCGGTTAGGAGAAGGAGGAGGGTGAGGAGGGTATGATGGGAACAGGAGGTGCAGGAGCGCGTGGGTCGGTTGGTGGTGGCTTGTGGGTCGGCGGGGGAGTGGAGTAATAGGAGGAGGTGGTGAGAGCCGTAGATGGGGGAGGGAAGAAGTGAGGGTGCGATGTAGAGGTGTTTTGGGGGAGTAGGGGGGTAGAGGGAGGCACGTTTGGGGATGGAGGAGAGGAGAACGAGGAGGAGTGCAGGTGGCATGCTAGGGTGGGCAGAATTCTGATCGGGTCGGAGAGGAGGGAGGTTTCGGTCAGGGCATGAGGATGGGGAGAGTCCGTTATGCCATGTCGGAGTTCATCAGTGACCGATGGTAGGAGGGGAGAAGGAGTGGTGGGCGGCTGGGGCTGCAGCTGGCTGGTTGCAGTCTGTGGGTGCTGTAAGCCTGCATCCGCGGGTGTTGTGGCATGGCGTCGGTGGGCACAGTGGTGCGGCGGCTGGACAAGCCGTGGGACGCGGTGATAGGAGGCGATGTGGGCCCGGCGTCAGGGGTACTGGAGGTCCGGCGTCGGGAGGCGTTGAGGGCCCGGCGACAGGGGGCGTTGAGGGCCCGGCGGCAGGGGGCGCTGAAGGCCCGGCGGCAGGGGGCGCTGAAGGCCCGGCGGCAGGGGGCGCTGAAGGCCCGGCGTCAGGGGGCGCTGAAGGCCCGGCGTCAGGGGGCGCTGAAGGCCCGGCGTCAGGGGGCGCTGAAGGCCCGGCGTCAGGGGGCGCTGAAGGCCCGGCGTCAGGGGGCGCTGAAGGCCCGGCGTCAGGAGGTGGTGTCATTAGGCTTGCATTCCTTCAAGTCCTGATTAGAAATTAGCTTAACTATATAATGCCCCTTGTTACTATAAATGGACAATTGTAACATTAACGTGATACCTACATAATCATGTGTATAAAAAACTTCCAACTTGCCGAATAAACAGAACAGTGATGTGGAAAGATGCTGAGTGTATCTTTTTGTGACTGTTCCCTATTGCAGTAGTTATTAATTTGGAACCTCTAATCAATATGAGGATAGGAGTTGCCTATCTATAAAATTTTCAGTATTAATGTCCAAAACAGATGGCAAACTTTGCCTTGGAGGGGATTTAAAGGTGACCCGGAGAACCTGAAACGAGGAGCCTGAGACAATCTGGGAATTTCTGAAAATCAGAAGGCTGAGGTAAGCCCTTTGCTTACATTTTGAGATATCGGAATTCCTTGATCGGCAAGGCATTTTCAGGAGAATGGGTACCTATTTTACGCCTCTAATCGAACTGTATTGATTGGTGGTTATATGTTATATTGTCACTGTCTACTGTCCATTGGAGTGTTATAGATGAGAAAAGGAAGAATAGTGCTGGTTAACAGGTGATATGAAGTACACATCTGCTGTAATAGATCTAGATGCAAGAGGGTATAGGCACATGTAGAGAAGAGAAAATAAGCCTGGCCAGGCATTATGGGCATTATATTAAGTTTTAAGGGAATGAAAGGTAAGAGGGTACCCTGAGAAAATTCCCAGCGCAAGAGGAGTGCTAGAGAACCGAAGGTACGGTTATGCCTATTCTGAGCCCCTAGATAAATGGTTAAGTGGACAGAGATCCACAATGGGTAACAGGGTTACCAAGTCCACAGGGACTAAGAATCATGCAGATTAAACAGCTAGAGGAACAGCTATCTACTTGAGAAGGATGGATGAAGTGTGACAAGCAATGTAACAGCCATAAGGGGACATTTTGATGTTAAGCTATGGAAATAATTGAGAGTAAGGCACCACAACTTGTAAATTCTAAAACATGGGGAAAAGCTAAAACAGAGAAATGAGAGACAAATTGTATGGAAATAAAATTTTTGGCCCTGGCCCAAACAGAATACTTTATATGTGGTCAGAGAAGGAAGATGGGATGAGCACTATGGTTGCCCGTCTCATCATAAGAGCTGAAGTTGAGTATGGGATTACAGTACTTGGGATGAAGGGATGTCAGAGAACAAAATAAGGAAAACTAATTTAAACAGGAACATTTTGAAAAGAGTTAAAAGAAACAGAATGATATGCATGTGTTGTGTAAAAATGAGAAAAATGTAAGCGATTTTAGGGAGATGATTGTGCATGTGTGTGAATGGGTCTGCTGGGGTTTTAAGGCCTGTAGGTCAGTGCAGATTTCCCCCACCCCCTCCTTTCCTCTTTCCAATGAGAAGAAGCTGGGACAAGACATCAGTGATAGCTGGCAAGGACACATAATGTTATGAAAACGCGTAGTCATATTATATGTGTCGGCTTAATTCATCTGACAAACAATGTGAACACAGTAATCATGGTAAAATGAAAGTTAAATTTAAAAGTGCATATAGTATGTATAAAATAACACAAATTAAATATCCTTTGATAGCGGGAAAAAAAGTGAAATGAGGTAAAGCGTCCTCCTTGAAGGGGATGTATCTGTGTAACTGAAATTAGGGTGTAATATTGATAATTTCTGATATGATCTTAATTTTATTAATTATATAGAAATATTTTATTTGGTTTAGACAACCTTTAGTTGGAAATGGACAAGTTATTGGAAAAATCTGTAATTATTAATATAATTATTATACAGGATTTATATAGCGCCAACAGTTTGTGCAGTGCTTTACAATATAAAGGGAGAGGGTACTTTTACAATAAAAAAAACTAGAGTATTAGGAGAGCCCTGCTCATAAGAGCTTACAATCTAATAGGGTGGATATGGTATTAGTTTAGATTAACATGAGGTGGTTATATTGCAGCTTCCTTAATATTTAACAGAGCCTAGATGGACGGAATACATAAGAACTTTTTCAATAAAATTAAATCTAAAGGTCTGAAAATAATTTGAAGTGCAGTTCATGATGTGAGAGTAATAAATAAAATTACAGACCCATCTCACCAAGCCCACGCACTCTGTTAGGGTAGATACCACCTGCAGCCAACTGTTTAATAGTTTTTCGATCTGGCTGATGATTTTCTGTTCTTTCATATACAGATTGTTGGTACTTATTGTTTTTATTTATTTTTACTTTTGAAATCCAAAGTAAATTGTGTGGACTGTGAGATGATGTGTCCCTTTTCCTTGTAAGTGCAGTGGTAAGTTCAAGAAAACTTAGGATTTACGGACATCTCTGCATAACATAACAAAAATATGTAAGATAGAAACTGGGGACTTCTATTATTTAACTAAAATTAACAACAGAGAAAACAAAGAGAAATTATAATATTGCCAGGAAAAAGTAATCTTTTTAGAACATGGAAACTGGAGTTCTTACACAAAGAGCATGGTAAGAAAAAACAAGCCATTCAGATATATTTTATGTAAGCTGGACTCAGCAATGACGGGTTCACATGGCAATATAAGAGCAGTAGCTGTATGCAAGGTGCTACTAGACAAAAGATACAGACATTACTTTGCAATAATTGCTGCATCAAATGTGGGACCATTAAAGTTGAATAATTGACCAAACAGCCAATTAAATATGTCAAATGCAAGGTTCACAAAATAGAAATTTGTATTGATATTTATATAGAAAATATAACAATGAAAAAGGCATGCCATTGAACTCAGCCACCTTATTGCCTATATTGGAGGAGGCTGGAGACCAAGAAAAAAAACACGTCTTAAATTGATGTTGTAGGAATCAGCTGCTGTGAGCCCAGTGAGGACACTCCTTGAAGACCCAGATATTTGATTTTTTTTGTAGATTTGATCCCGGTTTTATACCGAGGATAGCTAGACCCATACTGAATATGCAGTTATCACCCAGAAGGACGGTCTGTATTCAGAGTCTTTGGATCCTTCTTCACCAGCTCAAGAAGCACAGCTCCATGCTTTAGCAAAGCCTGTGAGCTATTAAAAGAGTATACATTTATATAGATAGTATAGAATTAGAGAGCTTTTGGGGTGGCGCATGATTTTGGTTCCATTTGAAGGGCTAGAAGTTTTTTGTTTGTTTTTTTTACTTAGGCAGGTAAACTAATAAAGCATGGTAAGTTAATTGATTGGCTGTCTTCAGCCTTCCAGCTTCATGCTGAAGTAGCTATACTAGCATTAAAACGCACACATTGGAAGACCAGGAAACTAAGCATGCTGCATTACAGCCCCAGACACTTGTTGGGTCTGCGCAACTCACAGATTCCACCCTAGTTTTGGCCTGGTAGAGCTGGGATCACTAATTAAACTTTGAGGACCCCATAACAAGAAGAACAACTTTCTATGAAACAGGACTTTGGAAAAAGGTGATCTTTTAGGTCTGCCAGCCACTCTTTTCCCTTTAGCTTGACACATAGACCATGTCATCAGTCAGAAGCAGTTATGGCTGCTTTAGTAAATGAGCCTGGGATAGCACCAGGGTTCACTACAGGGTTTTTGAATATAGTGTTTCTTGTTTTACCAGTTACCAAAAACTGAATACCCCTTCCAGAGAATACAAAAGGATATATCCGGATGCCCAAATCAGGATCTTTTGAGTATGCACTGGTCTGCCTGGACATGTTTTCTGAATGGCCACAAGTTTGGCCAGTGGCAACTGCTACTGCAAAGGCCACAGTAAAGAGTGTCATCAGAAGTAGTTTTTTATTCTCTCTAGCTTCTGGAGCTCTGCACTTACAGAGGAACTCATTTTATGGAAGGGTTCTTACAAGAAGCTTTGAGGTTTTATTTTACACCCTGTACCATCCACAATGTAGTGAAAAAGAGTAGAGTAACTAAGGGGATGTCAGAAACTGGAAACGTATGGCCTGATTGTCTTCATATTTTTTAATCCCCTTAAGGGATATGTGGAGACTCTCCTTTTGAGATTTTGCATGGAAGTGTGTTGCTCACTTGCTTATATATTTCTCAGCAGCTGAAGTCCTTCACTTGGATCTCAGAGAGAATTGCCGATCTCTCAAAGTTTTTACAAACTAATGTATTTTCTCCCCAAGATCCAGATAATTACAATTTGGAAGGATCTCATAAACCAAAGCCAGGTGACTTGTGGACTGTTAAAAGACATCTTCACTATATATATATATATATATATATATATATATATATATCTACAATTTTGTTTCTGGTGTCCTTCGACAGCTCTTTCGTCTTCACCATAGTGGAGTTTGGAGTGTGACTGTTTGAGGTTGTGGACAGGTGTCTTTTATACTGATAACAAGTTCAAACAGGTGCCATTGATACAGGTAATGAGTGCAGGACAGAGGAGCCTCTTAAAGAAGAAGGTACAGGTCTGTGAGAGTCAGACATCTTGCTTGTTTGTAGGTGACCAAATACTTATTTTCCACCATAATTTGCAAATAAATTCTTTCCAAATCAGCCAATGTGATTGTCTTGATTCTTTTTCTCATTTTGTCTCTCATAGTTGGTCTACCTATGATGCCAATTACAGGCCTCTCAGCTTTTTAAGTGGGAGAACTTGCACAATTGGTGGCTGACTAAATACTTTTTTGTCCCACTGTGTGTGTATATATATATATATATATATATATATATATATATATATATACACATATACACACACATACACACATATATATATATACACACACACACCTTGCCTAAAAGAGTATAGCATCAAGTCAAACTCCTGGGATACTGTACTGATCTGGTCAGTTAAGTAGCGGAGGGGGTTGTTAATCAGTTTCAGCTGCTTGGGGTTAATGAAATTAACAACAGGTGCACTACATGGACAACAATGAGATAACCCCCAAAACAGGAATGGTTTTACAGGTGGAGGCCACTGACATTTTTTTCCCTACTCATCTTTTCTAACTGTTTTTCACTAGTTTTGCATTTGACTAGGGTCAGTGTCACTACTGGTATTATGAAGCAATACCTGGACCCTACAGATGTTTGCACAGGCAGTCCAACTCCTACAGGATGGCACATCAATACGTGCCATTGCCAGAAGGTTTTCTGTATCTCCCAGCACAGTCTCAAGAGCATAGAGGAGATTCCAGGAGACAGCCAGATACTTTAGGAGAGCTGGACAGGGCCGTAGAAGGTCCTTAACCCATCAGCAGGACCAGCATCTGTTCCTTTAAGCAAGGTGGAACAGGATGAGCATTGCTAGAGCCCTACAAAATGACCTCCAGGAGGCCACTGGTGTGAAGGTCTCTGACCATACAATCAGAAACAGACTTCATGAGGGTGGCCTGAGGGCCTGATGCCCTCTAGTGGGCCTTGTGCTCACTGCCCAGCACCATAGAGCCATATGCTTTTCACAGATGAGAACAGGTTCACCCTGAGCACGTGACAGACGTGAAAGGGTCTGGAGAAGCCGTGAACGTTATGCTGCCTGTAACATCATTCAGCATGACCGTTTTGGTGGTGAGTCACTGATCGTCTGGGGAGACATATCCATGGAGGGACTTTAAGACCTCTACAGGCTTGACAATGGCACCCTGACTGCAATTAGGTATGGGATTGAAATCCTTGGACCCTTACGCTGGTGCAGTGGGCCCTGGGTTCCTCCTGGTGCACGACAATGCCCGACCTCATGTGGCGAGAGTATGCAGGCAGTTTCTGGAGGATGAAGGGATACCACTGAATTGCCCCTACACTCGCCTGACCTAAATCCAATAGAACACTACTGATGCCACCAGGATCCACCCCAGATTGTCCAGGAGCTTAGTGATTCCCTGGTCCAAATCTGGGAGGAAATACCCCAGGACACTGTCCGTCGTCTCATTAGGAGCATGCCCTGACGTTGTCAGTTATGCATACAAGCATGTGGGGACCATAGAAACTACTGGAATTTCAGCAAAATGGACTAGCCTACTGCATAATTTTTTCACTTTGATTTTCAGGGTGTCTTTGAATTCAGTCCTCTGCAGGTTGATAATTTTCATTTCCATCCGAGCAGTGTGTGTATACAGTGAGGAACAGAAGTATTTGAACACCCTGCGATTTTGCAAGTTCTCCCACTTAGAAATCATGGAGGGGTCTGAAATTCACATTGTAAGTACATTCCCACTCTGAGAGACAGAATTTAAAAAAAAAGTTCAGGAAATCACATTGTATGATTTTTAAAGAATTTATTTGTCTTGCACTGCTGAACATAAGTATTTGAACACCTAAGAAACAGCAAGAATTCTGGCTCTCAAAGACCTGTTACTGTGCCTTTAAAAAGTTCACCTCTACTCCACTCATTAATCTAACTTAGCAGCACCTGTCTGAGCTCTTTAAAGACACCTGTCCACCGCACAGTCAGTGAGACGCCAACTGCTACCATGGGCAAGACCAAAGAGTTGTCAAAAGACACCAGAGACAAAATTGTGGACCTCCACAAGGCTGGAAAGGGCCACGGGCAATTGCCAAGCAGCTTGGTGAAAATAGACCAACTGTTGGAGCAATTGTTAGAAAATGGAAGAGGCTAAAGACGACTGTCAGTCTCCCTCGGACTGGGGCTCCATGCAAGATCTCACCTCGTGAGGTATCACTGATAAGAAAGGTGAGGAATCAGCCCAGAACTACAAGGGAGGAGCTGGTCAATGACATGAAGAGAGCTGGGACCACAGTTGTAAAGGTCACTGTCAGTAGAACACTACGCCGTCATGGTTTCAAATCATGCATTGCACAGAAGGTTCCCCTGCTCAAGTCATCACATGCCTAGGTCCGTCTGGATCATCCAGATGGTCACTGGCAAACTTCAGAGGAGGCATGGGAGAAAGTCATGTGGTCAGATGAGACCAAAGTAGAACTTTTTGCTCTAAACGTCACTCGTCGTGTTTGGAGGAAAAAGAAGGATGAGTTGCATCCCAAGAACACCATCCCTACTGTGAAGCATGGGGGTGGTAACATCATGCTTTGGGAGTGCTTTTCTGCGAAGGGGACAGGATGGCTGCACTGTATTAAGGAGAGGATGAATGGGGCCATTTATTTTGAGATTTTGAGCAACAACCTCCTTCCCTTAGTCAGAGCATTGAAGATGGGTCGTGGCTGGGTCTTCCAACATGACAACGACCCGAAGCACACAGCCAGGATAACCAAGGAGTGGCTCCGTAAGAAGCATATCAAGGTTCTGGAGTGGCCTAGCCAGTCTCCAGACCTAAATCCAATAGAACATCTTTGGAGGGAGCTGAAACTCCGTGTTGCTCAGCGACAGCACCGAAACCTGACAGATCTAGAGGAGATCTGTGTGGAGGAGTGGGCCAAAATCCCTGTTGCAGTGTGTGCAAACCTGGTCAATGTTTGACCTCTGTAATTGCAAACAAAGGCGTCTGTACCAAATATTAACACTGATTTTCTCAGGTGTTCAAATACTTATGTTCAGCAGTGCAAGACAAATAAATTCTTTAAAAATCATACAATGTGATTTCCTGAATTGTTTTTTTAAATTCTGTCTCTCAGAGTGGGAATGCACCTACAATGTGAATTTCAGACCCCTCCATGATTTCTAAGTGGGAGAACTTGCAAAATCGCAGGGTGTTCAAATACTTCTGTTCCTCACTGTATATATATATATAATGGTTGGAGACACAATACAGCTTCTAGTTCATGTACAGTTTACCAAACGTGAAGGAAAAGACATCTGGATCCACACCAGACACAGCAAAAATGACTAAATGAAAGTATCTGTTTGATCTGGTTTCCTCTTGGAATCACAGTCTGGGGTACTATTTATTCCAATGCTTTAATAAATATATTAGTAAGGGATATATGTATATTTAATGTAATTTGAAAAGTAGTTCAGCCATGCTAAAGTCATATTGTCTTTTATGTCTTCCATTTTATGTAGCATTGTCTGTGTTTAACTATGCTGGTAAGTCAGTATGTCCACAATTAAGCTACAAGGCCATCCTGGCCAAGGGATCTGAGTTGTACAGCTAATTACTCTGTAAATATTTCTTATCAATCATTTGTTTTTTTTATGTGGGTTTTAGTCATAATAAAAGGTAATTTTGTGATGATATAGCTGCTCTCGGCTATTGGATTCTCCCCAGTGTAGTTTGCCTCCTAGATCAGGACTAGTTCTGTCTAAATGTAAGGAGGTTCCAGGTTGAAGGTCATAATAGTAGGTGGGTCTGTGATCAAAATGTAAAATATTGATCAAAAGAGGGGTGATTGTAAAGGAAATTTGTAAATTCTGTATAAAATTGTATTCTATTTTGAATGCTTTGCCTATGTATTGTACACTGCAGTCCTTGTGCACACGGCACTAATAATGTTTTCATTACATTTGCATTCATTCAAGTACTGATTAGAAATTAGCCTGCCTATGTAACGCCCCTTATTATCATAAAAGTACAATTGTAATATTAATGTGATACCTATGTAATCATGTGTATAAGAAACTGCAAACGCGCCAAATAAACAGAACAGTGATCTGGAAAGTTGCTTAGTGTAGCTTTTTGTGTCTGCTCCCTACTGCAGTAGTTATTCATTGGGAAACACTAATCAATATGAGGGATAGGAGTTGACGGTCTACATAATTTTCAGTATTAATGTCCAGAACACCCCCCACGTCACATCACAGTTTCTCCTTCTCATTTCTGTCTTCTACCCTCACATCACCTCCCCACAACACTACCCCTTCACATCCCCCCCCCCACACACACACACATACTCAAAACACAGCACTGTCCCCCTTTACACCACCCCCTCACAGTACTGTCCCCCTGCACATCACCCTCCCTACCCCCCATAGCACTGTCCCCCCTTCACATTACTTCCCAAAAGCACTGCCCTCCCTGCACATCACCCTCCCCCCACAGCACTGCCCCCTCAGAGTAGTGTGCTCTGTCCCCTTCACATCAGCCCCCCACAGCCATTTTTTGCGTTACGGTGATTTGTTATTTTAACTGACAATTGCGCAGTCATGCAACGCTGCACCCAAATGAAATTTACGTCCTTTTTTCCCCACAGATTGAGCTTTCTTTCGGTGGCATTTGATCACCTGTGCAGTTTTTATTTTTCTGCACTATCAAAAAAAAATAAAATTAATATTTTTGACTTTTTGCTATTAAACATGTCCAGTAAAAAAAATTAAAGAAATCAAATCAAATGTCGGCATAAAGTTACACCAAAATGTATTCTGCTACATGTCTTTGCTAAAAAAAACCCAATACATGTAAATTAAATAGTTTACGTGAAATTTTTAGCGTTTTAAAATGGTGGTATAGATACTGGAATTTTTTTCTTTTTTACTAGTAATGGCGGAGATCAGAGACTTATAGCAGGACTGCAGCGGACATTCTGACACTGGGGAGAACTGACTTGGTGTCACTGACATCCCCAGTGACACCAATACAGTGATCAGTGCTAAAAAAATCAAAAAAAAAGCACTGACAGTACTAATGGTACTGGGCAGGAAGGGGTTAACATGAGGGGCGATCAAAGGGTTAACTGTGTGCTGGGAGTGTTTTACTAGGAAGCTGTGTCAGTGTGCTTCACTGTAAGCACACTGCTTTTGATGGCTATGCACAGCCATCCAAAGCAGTGTGCCCAATCTGATAGGGAGGAGAACTGTTAGTAAACAAAACAGTCTTGCCCATCGGAGATCGGCAGAAATCACCGGGTGTCAGCGAGTAATCACCGGTCTGGACCCAGTGATTGACAGCCGTGGCTGCGAATGGCGGCACAGGTAGAGCGTGTCCCACTACCCGGAAATGCAAAATCACGTTTATATATATGTGATTATGCACATCCGTGCCGCCCTGTAGCAGTATTTCTGCTATAGGGTGGACAGGAAGCGGTTAATATGAAAAAGATTACCCTGGCAGCTCTAGCTCCCGCTCTCCATTACCATCCTGCTTCTTGCTCTCCTCCCCACCTTGAGAATGACAGCAGTGGAGGCTTGGAGGGGGGGGATTGACTCCTAAATGGCATGACCAAGACGGTCCCGAATGGGATACTGGCTCGATCCGGATCCAGACCGCAGTCCGCCATTTTGTGATTCGTGTACTACAGGGTAGTTAGAATAGAATTTAGAGAGGGGATGGGAGCAGGTTTAAGCATAGCTAGCAATAACCTTGAATTCCACTTTAGGTTTTGCTTTTAGTCGAATTCAGTCTACACCTTGTGTTCTTCAGCATCTAAAGCTTAAAGGCTCAATTCACCTTTGGAACATGTTATACCTGTCTTTAGGGTGTAACATGTAACATGCTAAAGCAAACCCCTCATCCCCTGAACACCCTTCCCCCCCTGCCCTGGCTGCTGTCACATATAAAACCAGCATTAAAATTAGCGTGTGCTGCCCAACTGCAGTACTGTGTGTGGGCGGGAAGTAGTTAAAGTAACTTTTTGTTTTGGATAGAATGGGGGAAGTTAAAAACCCGGTCAGTTTTTATTGCTATCCAGTGCTCTGTTAAAGGGATTTCCTCCTCTTTTTGTTGTGGGGATTTTTTTTATTAGACAGACAGGGACAGAGAATCTGCAACAGTGTAACAAAACTGTAAACTGAAGTGCCACATTTCAGTCCATCAATTAGGTAAAAAAAAAATAAAAATAAATCCTGATAAAAATATGGACCTAAAAAGCATATGTGAATAAAATTTGTAAAAATTAATGTGTAGAAAACAAGCCGCACACTACACAATCTGATTGTACAAACTTTGAACAAAATCCTTCCTAGCTTCTTCAACACAATGCATTAGAAGGTTAAACACAATAGTCCATTAGTGGCAGATATAGAGGAGACTGTACAAATAGATTATACAGTGTACGTACAGTCAAAAGCGGACCATACAGAAATCAAAATTGGGCCAGTTCAGCAGGGACCGGCTGAATTTCAATCCATGTGTGACCACAATGGTTGAACAGAAATCGATCTACCGATCGACTTCTGTTCAACAACACTGTTGATATTTTCTCGCTTAATCAACACCACAGGCAATAGGCTGCATCACTCATCTGTGTATTCTGACAGCAGGGAAGTCCTCCCGCTGTCAGAATACAGACACACAGCAGAGGGGATTCGAGTGTGTGGATGGGAGTAATCAGTTCAGTTTGGCCAGCCTAAGAGGTTGTCAGAGAATTGTATAACCTCAGGCTATTTAAAACACCACTACAGTACATCTGGGGGTATTTGTTGCCTGAGAGGGATAATTGCTGTATGTACCAAAAATAGCTGTATGTGATCTAATAAACACCAAAGCAATTTATCTGTGTGTAATGTAACGCAAAATTTGTTTGTTCTAATTGTCTCAAACCACAGTCTCATGAGGCAAAAATGCACTATGATCGGATATAGTGACTACTGTGATTAATGTACACTGCACAGTTGGATATAAAAGGGTTAAAACTGTGAATTGTTTTGAGACTGAAAACAATGTAAATGGGCTAGAAGTGAACTGGACCTTTAACCCTTTGCTGCCAGGTCCAGACCTCGGACACCTGGGTATTTTAAACACACAGAGTGTGTGTATATCTGAAAAGCCGACTGCCGGCTATCAAATGGAATGCAGCCGCCCAATCACTGCAAAGCACACCCGGTATAGGCTCTGTGCGCCCGGGACCAGCATGGTGGGTGCCGCTGAGTAGAGGGGAGGGAGCTGAGCATTCTCCTCCCCTTCTTGCTGACCCAAAAGTGACATGTAAAATGCCACTTCCAGGTTACAGTGCCACTATCCCTAGAATGCATAGCTGGGGAAGAATCTAAGGCAGTGTGATCCGCACTGCAATAGATTCACTGGATGACAGGTGAGACATCAGAGTTCTATTTGACCCTTGGTGTTTCATTAAGGAGAACTGGCCACCAAAATATCACATAGGGTAATTTTTGTCCTCTGCACATCAACTTCTGTACAACCACTCTGTTGGGTTTTTCCAGTGTATTCTGAAGGCGGGGAAGTCTCCCTGTCTCTCTGCTGTCAGAATACAACAACTCAGCTGGAGAGATTTGAGTGTGTGGATGGGGGGTTTGGAATAGGGTTCCTTTTTTTTTTTTTTCCATTCAACTTGCTGGATGAATAAAAAAAATGTGATCATTGTAGGAGCTGCCTTAGTCTTTTACCAATAACATATTAACACAAATTACTGATACAATTGATATTTTTATTATATGTATAAAATATTTAGTGTAGGGTTGTTTTGATGATTCATGTGTGGAGCGCATGCTGGGTTGTCTAAAAATAGGGACTAGTACTAGCTTTGCATTTGTTGATTGCTCCTACAGAGTGAAGATTTCAAGGGCACTGTGTGAACATGAAAATGAGAAAGGGCACGATTCCTTTCTCCAAGTGATTCAGCTGCATATGTTAGTGTGTAAGCTGAATTCCTGCTTTTAGGTCTGTAGTCACAGCTCAGATGTAAGCCAGGAGTCTAAAACCCTGGAGTACAAAGGTCATTGGCTACCTGTGGGCTGCACAGGGGATAAAGTAAAATATATTTGGAAGCAGTATTACATTTTTACCCAACTAACAAGTTAAAAAAAAAATAAAACATTTGCAAACCACTAAAGATTCCATATAAATAATGTGATATATGTTGTACGGTTCTGGTAGACAGAGCTACTGAGATGTTTTTCTTCAGGCACTCAACTGAAGATGCAATACTTTAATGTGATTCACATTTATAAAAAACAACTTGACAGTAAATTCCATATTTTGTAGTGCAGTATAGGGCACAGACTGGATAGCCATAGAACCTGGGCTATAAGCTGCAACCTTCTAGTGATGGGATGTTGGCAAAATGTTTGGACACAATCCCCTTGAGAGTACCCCTATAACTCTAATCCCACTTGGTAAAATCTCAGTTTTCTAGCATGCAATGCAGACCAAAACATTAACTGTGTCCTGTACTGTACTCCAACATATGACATTTAAAGGTAAGCCAAAATTCCTTCTATCTTAATAATACAGTACAGGACACAGGCAAGAGTGCCAGTAGGGGTGCACCTTTTTAAATTCTCTAGGTGCAGAGGAAAGGCCAAACAGAAGCACGAAAAATTAGATGTGACGGCAAGTATTCCCCTGGTCTCAGAGAGGCAATAACTGGCCTTGTGGATTACATGGGAAAATTTGCACAGAAAAAAGGTACTTGTTTATGAATTTTATGTCCAGGATAGAATGAACACCCCCCCATTGAGTTTTGGTGAGCAGGTTTGAATAGAATCCTTTGAACCTGTACTCCAGAGGGAAATCAGAACAATGATGATGGGGTAAGTGGTAGGCAAACTGTAGCAGACATCATATGTGACAGGGGGGACAACGCAATGCCCCTTCATTGTGACGAAAGCTTTGTGGCAGACTTTGGTATGGTGCGTTTGGTATGGCAGCTTCAACTGACCAGGCTTTCAGGTCTCTGTGCAGATGAACAGTAATGAAAGCCATTTCAGAAATTTGTGTTGTGACTTCTAGCGCATCAACACAGAGGAGTAAGGCAGAAGGCAGTGTACAACCAGAGTTCGGTAGCGAATGACAGGATCCTATTGAGTGTGCATTTCCTTAGTCCAGGGGTCTCCAAACTGTGGCCTGCGGGCCAGATGTGGCCCTTTGCTTACCTTTAGTTGGCCCATGGGGCACTATTCCTTCCACTGACACCAACAATGGGGCACTATTCCTCCCACTGACCCTAGAGATGGGTAACTAATTCTCCCACTGACACCAATGATGTAATTTTTTTTTACTTCCACTGTTCACCAAGCCTTTGACACTGGTCACAGTCCAGTCCCCTAAAGTTTGGAGACCCCGGCCCTAGTCCAATCGACAGCGTTTTCACAAACAGAAACTGCAACAGTAACAGGTTGTAAAGTTGGACCTGTAAGAAGACAGACTTTAAAAAGCATCTCAAATTTTTTGTCTGCAGAATGTTTAAATGAAGGAACATCTTCTGTAGACACTAAGAAATTTACATCTGAGATGGTAGGATCTACTAACGAAACAATCCACTTTTTATTGAATTTTGTTTTCACTGGATATAGCTCAGCATTGATTCTCTGAGGGGTGAAAACCTTTTCAGGGGAAATCCTACCATCAAGAAGTGCCCATTCTATTTGTTCACGAACAGGAAACGCCTCTTTTGCAGGTCTCTTGGTACCCAGAGGAGCCTGGCAAGACTGAGGCTTTTGCGCACAGCAGAAGTAAACGTATTTACATTGGAAAGTATATTGCGTGAAGCCTTAGCTCAGGTGCATGGGAGGAAGGGGGTATTAGAAATCTTCTGAGGCCTCCTCTAACACCACCTCCAGTTCTTCTTCAAAAGTTTTCCATCTCTACCTCTTCTAAAGAAAGTAGTTTCACTTCCAATACAAGCGAGGCAATGGTTTGAGTGTCTTGTAACCAATTGGCAGAGTCAATGTTTGCCTGAGATTTTGCTGCGTTTCCATCATGCCTGATTTCTTCCATTGCCATCTGTGAAGGTATTCCCCTGTGGGATATTCATGGAGTAGGGTGCATAAATGTGGTAAGCAAGAAAACACAGCAACCCAGGTGCTGACTGTCCTGTATTGAAGTGCGTGTGGCAAAACCGCAGGAGGAAGGGCCTGAGTACCTTAAAAGGGCTCTGAGTGGAAGTGATCGTAAAAGTGTGACCTGTGGTGTGATATAATACCTAATAATCTACAAATTGTGGAAATTTTACTGCCAAGTTTGAAAGTTTAAACACTCAATAAGTGCATAAAGTCAAAAGCAATTTCTGGTTTTGTCAGAACTGTTCTGGGCTCACAGAATGAAACAGGAAGGCCTGAACCTACCAACTCTACATAGGCATCCTGGAAGCCATTTTGTTCTGTATATTCTATTTTCATGGTTTCCAAACACAGATTCTAAGAGCATTCCAAAGTTGTTACAGTTTATGTTCCCAGGTTATACATTTCAGGAGAAGTATTGTGATATCAGACAGCTACAAGATAAAGACTGAACATGATACCAAGTTGTAATATAAATAAATTAGTCCATGTCTAGACTGAACAAAGGACAAAAGAACTGTTCACAATGATTTTTTTTTTTCATGAACCCCTGGAAAAAGAGTGCATATTAAACTTTACATTACATATGGTGTTATTATTTGACAGGAATATTTTAACTATAAATGTCAATTGTATTATTATTAGTATTGTATGAATTGAATAAATGCCTGTAAACGACTATGTGTACATGGACACATAGGAAAACATAAAAGAGCGTTCAGGGGCTGCTGGGAAAAATGCTCAACTACTCCTAAACTTCAGTTTAGTAGCTGCAGTGCACATGAGCCCTTAGAGTTTTCTTACTAGCCCGGGGTTAAAGGTCAACTTTTGACATGACACAGAAGGGGTGTCAGAGAAATCCAAAATCATTCCTAATCCTATACTGCCCCCTTCAGGTAATTGAAATCAATTAGTAGAGAAAATGACACCCAGTATGACATCATTTTTAGGTGAGATAAGCTTTTCCCACCTAGGTTTTTTTGAGAGGATAAAAGTACAAGAAGGACAGAGACAGAGAAAACACATCACCAAAACAGAACATCACAAGACAGGAGACAAAGGGATAACAAACGGACACAGACACACCCTGAAGTGAGCTGACTGAAAGCTGACATCACAGAGTCCATATTGGTAACTAACTTTCATTTTCTTCAGCTAACTTGTACTAGCCTTATATCTCCAGCTCATTTTTTTAGACTGATAATGGTTATAGTTAGCACAGGAGTTGATGTGAAGTAATTTTAACTGCAGTATAAATTATTTTCATTTCAGTCCTCAGATCTATATAAATATAAAACTAGGTAGACAACTTAGTGTAACAATTTATCTTGACCTCAGATAGATTCTAAACTGATTGGATTGGCCTTTGTATGGTATTCTTAATCAATTCATAACAAGGTACATGTTGAGCTTTGAATGTCTGGTTGCAGAGAGAGATCACGTGGTCGGTTTGCATAGCCATTGTCATATGTTACTGAGCTACTGAGAGTTTCCTACGCTGCATTTTTAGACAGGTAGTCCTAATTTCATTAATATTTGAAAATAACTGCAGATATCAATTTCTAACCATTATTTTGGATTAGATCATTGTACTGTTATTTTGAATTGTTTATTATTTATCATCACTTCTTATATTTCATTATCATTTTGCACTGATTTTTATTAGTAAATATATATTTTTGCACATTATTGCTTTTTATTTCATCTTCAGATTAGCGCAAATAAAGAACTTGGATTATATCAGCTGATTTATGAAAATTAGTAGGGAATCGCCTTAATTCCAGATACCCGCCTGTTTTTATAATTTATATACTAAATTATTTTCTCAGAGTTAAAGTTCTGACAGTTTCCTGACAGTTTTAATCACAAAAATGATTATTCAGGAGACAATACGTTTACTACAAGTATTGAACATATTGGAGTTTAATTTACTAATGGCACATAAGCGGTTTACTTACAAGGGAAGTTGCACTTTGCAAAGGAATCTGCCCCAACACTTACTAAAAGTGAATTGTTACTTTGCAAAAGAATTAGGGAAGCACTGATACTAAGCATTTGCGCGAGTACTTGTACTCGCGTAAATGCTCCAATACCTAAAAGCGATACTTTTTTTTTGTGTGGTGTGATTTGAGTCCATACAAAATGAATGGGCTCAATCCGCACTCCAAAGAACTGCATGTGATTTGAACAGGAATGCAGTGCGATTCCTGTCCAAATCACATGTGGTTTCCAGCACTGCTCCTGTGTGAATCCAGGCTTGTCATAGTGACTTCAGCATTGGTTCACATAGGAGCGGTGCGGGAAACCGCATGTGATTCATACAGGAATCACAACGCATTCATGTTCAAAACACGTGATTCTTCGCAGTGCAATTTGAACCCATTCATTATGAATATATGAAAAATATTGGTAGTTGATATCATCGAGTACTTAACCACTTGCCTGCTGGGCACTTATGCTCTCCCTTCCTGCCCAGGCCAATTTTCAGCTTTCAGTGCTGTCATACTTTGAATGACATTAGTCAAGCAATACTGTACCCATATGAAATTTACGTCATTTTTTCACATGAATAGAGCTTTCTTTTGGTCGTATTTAATCACCACTGTTTTTTTGGGGGTTTTTTTTTGTTGCACTATAAACAAAAAAAGCCTTTTTTTTTTAATGAGTTTTTCTTTGTTTCTGTTATAAAATTTTGAAAATAAGTAATTTTTCTTCATAAATTTTGACAAAAAGGTTATACTGCTACGTTTCTTTGGTAAAAATAACCCAAATCAGTGTATATTATTTGGTATGTGTGAAAGCTATAGAGTCTACAAGCTATGGTACCAATCACTGAAAATTGATCACACCTGATGTATTGACATCTCATTTCTTAATGCCCTAAAGTGCCAGGACAGTACAAATACACCCCCACATGACCCCTTTTTGGAAAGTAGACATTCCATAGTATTTAGCAAGAGACATGGCGAGTTCTTTTGAAGTTGTAATTTTTTTTCCCACGTGTGACACTTTTCCACAGCCTGGCCACAGAGAGGCTCAATATGCAAGGAGCACTGCCAGGTGTTCTAGGGACATAAATTACTCATCAATATCTTGACAGCCTATTACACTTTTGAAGGCCCTGAAGCTCCAGGACAATGGAATTACCCACAAAATGACCCCATTTTGATAAGCAAACACCCCAACATATATTCCATGAGGCAAAATGAGTCTTTTGAACGTGTAATTTTTATCCACAAATTTTTGGAAAATGTGGAAAGAAAATTAAAAATTTATTTTTTAACAGAAAGTTGACTATTTATAAGATATTTCTAACATAGCATATAAATATCAAAAAATACACCCCCAAATACTGGTACTCCTCCTGAGTATGGTGATACCTACGTGAGACTTTTTCACAGCTTAGCCATATACTAAGGCCCAGCATCCAAGTAGCACCTGGGTGCTGATGAGGCTGCACTGACGTGCACTAAAGCACTTCACCAATAAGCTGACACCGATGTGTATGGATGAGGCGGCACTGACAGACGCTGATGAGGATCCACTGATAGAGCGGCACTGATGTACACTGATAAGCTGCAGTGATGAGGCAGCACTGATAGACGCTGTAGGGCACTGATGGACCAATTACCTACACTTCCCAATGCATGCCGCCGGGGGCCCGCAGGAAGCATGATCAATCATGTCATGTGACTCCCTCCCAGAACTAGTCGGCCGCAGTGTAGCAGTCATACGGCTATTACCTGGTCGGCAAGTGGTTAAGGAAGAGTATCGGTAGTCGTACTCACTAATATCGATGCATCCTACAAAGAATATCTAACCATGTGCAAGGAAAATTAAAAAAACATATTTTTGCTTGCACCTTTGCTTGCACCTGATCATACAATGGAAGTCAGCAAAATTTCATCTCATTTGCTGAGCTCTGGTCTTCAGGATCTGAAAACTATAAACTATAGGAATAGACCACAGCCCTGGACCTGTATAGCACACTGCAACTAACTACATATGTTGCACTAAATGCTGAGGAGAATGCCCAAGCAGGATCCAGTGCCTGAAGCAACATTACAGGCCGCCCCTCCACAGTGTGGGGTCCAGGTACAAATCTTGAGGTATTACAGAGGCTGCACTGATCCGGATGCACTGTTTGTATTGCAATAGTAGAAGGCAATGAAGAGTTGATTGATGAATTTAAAGTAAATGAAAACTAGTAAAGCACAGAAACTTCTCCATAAGTGAGAAGAGGTTCATCACCTACATGACACTAGCACTGAGACATGTCCAAATGTTTTGCCAGTGTCAAATTACCTGAAGGTAGCAGCCTATAACCCAGGGTCAATAATTGCCCAGCCTGTATCCTGTACTGTACGATTAGGCATAGTTTCTTCAGTGTGTCATGAGCATTTTGGAGTCCCAAATGGATTTCTGAATTTGTTGCATATAGATTTTATTGTATAATAATATGTGATGATAGAAGCTACCTATGAAAAATTACAGATGAAATTACAAGCAGGTACAGTATGTTAAGATGTTCTTACCTGTCCTTTTTTATTCACACCAATAATTCCAGAGGTAGGTTCATAAGGTGCAGTCACAAAAATTGTATCCGCGCTGATTCTGTTCATATAAATGCAGGCACCAGACTCCAGGTCATACATGTGGATATAGCCATATTTTGTAATTAAATAGATTACCCCATGTTTGGTGCCAATCTGCACATTAAAAATAAAAGGATTTCAAGATGTATCTTAAATTTACATGTAAGGATAATATGACATATAACTGATACCATGAACTAAAGAAAGATTACACTACTTGATACAACTTGATAACTGGAACAATACAACAACAATAAGAGAGTGGATATGCTATTACAGGACATTAGTGATACAATTTATAGTTATAGGAAGGGAGGGAGAGGAGGGGGGGGGGGGAGGGGGGGGGGGAGAGAGAGAGAGAGAGAGAGAGAGAGCGAGAGAGAGAGAGCGCGCGCGCGCACACACCCTCTGCAATTATCAATAGCAAGCTGATCCACCTAATAACAAATATACCAATGAGGGTGTTATTCTAGATACAGAGACCAAAAGTGTGTTTAGCACAGAGCCCACATCAGTTCAATATAGATACAACTTTAATGTGGATTCACACATGTGTGGAGCGAATTGAAGCTCCATTTCCACAGGTAATTGACAAAAGTAGTTCTTCAGCGGTTCAGGTCAGGTTTAGATTAGGATCAGAAGAGAAAACTGGCCTGAAATTGTGTTCGCAAACTCATGACATATGCGATTCAAAAGCGGTTCCCATAGAAGTCAATGAGCCTGTAATCCACAACTGAACTGGACCGCAAAGCTCAGAAATCAGACAGGATCTGAATCTGCATTGCCAGTGCACCAGACGTATGTGAATAGGCACCATTGGAAGCAATGTTATTTCACAAGTCATACGGATTGGATGCAGTTCAAACCGCATCAAATCTGCCTATATGTGAACAGGCTCTTAGCCATCTATATAAAAGATTAAATTAACTTCTCCATTTCTCCCAGACTGGGTGCAGATAAGCTTAGGTAACCCAATGTTCAAATGTAACTCAGAACTCAGAAAATTAAATCCTGATAGATCACTTCATGCTAGCCCCTTCTGCAGGTATAACTATGTAAAACATTAAAAATCAGTGCCTATACTGTTTAACCACTTCAATACCAAACACTTTCACTCCCTTCCTGCCCAGGCCAATTTTCACCTTTTAGCGCTTTCACACTTTGAACAAATACTCAGTCATACACTTTCTTTTTTAGACAGATAGAGCTTTCTTTTGGTGGTATTTAATCACCACTGGGTTTTAAAAAAAAATTTTTTGCAATGTAAACAAAACATACTGAAAAAAACATGTTTTTCTTAGATTATGTTAAACAATTTTGCAAATAAATAATCTTTTGTCATAAACATGAGCAAAAATTTATTCTGCTACATTTCTTTGGTTAAAAAAATCCCCAATCAGTGCATATTATTTAGTCTGTGTGAGCGTTGTAGAGTCGGCAAACAATGCTATATATTTGAAAATTGACCAGTCCTGGTGTACTGACAGCCTCTTATGAACCTTAGCCTGTTGCCACTGAGAGAAAGCTCCAAGCTGAAATAATTTAGAAAGGTATTCATTAAGCCATAGGGGAATGTATGGGTCCCTAACACCCAACAGGAGCTTAGCAGCAGAGCACCTGGCAGACAAGCTGATAAAACCATTATAAGTTTAAAACGCATCCAGAAAGTATTCACAGCGCTTAACTTTTGCCACATTTTGCTATGTTACAGCCTTATTCCAAAATGGGTTAAATTAATTTTTTTCCTCAACGAAATCTTTGCAATTTATTACAAATAAATGAAAAAAACCACATGTACATAAGTATTCACAGCCTTTGCTCAATACTTTGTTGAAGCACCAATTACAGCCTCAAGTCGTTGAGTATGATGCTACAAGCTTGGCACACCTATTTTTGGGCTATTTCTCCCACTCTTCTTTGGATGGGGAGCATCGGTGCACAGCCATTTTCAGATCTCTCCAGAGATGTTCAATCGAGTTCAAGTCTGGGCTCTGGGTAGGCCACTCCAGGACATTCACAGAGTTGGCCCGTAGCCACTCCTTTGTTATGTGGGCTGTCTGCTTAGGGTCATTGTCCTGTTGAAGTCTAAGGTCCAGAGCACTCTGGAACAGGTTTTCATCAAGGATGTCTCTGTACATTGCTGCATTCATCTTTCCTTTGATCCTGACTAGTCTCCCAGTCCCTGCCACTGAAAAACATCCGCACAGCATGATGCTGCCACCACCATGCTTCACTGTAGGGATGGTATTGGCAAGGTGGTGAGCGGTGCCTGGTTTCCTCCAGACATGACGCTTGGCATTCAGGCTAAAGAGTTCAACCTTTGTTTCATCAGACCAGGGAGTTTTGTTTCTCATGGTCTGAGAGTCCCTCAGCTGTGGCTTCTGTCTGGCCACTCTACCATACAGGCCTGATTCGTGGAGTGCTGCAGAGATGGTTGTTCTTCTGGAAGGTTCTTCTTTCTCCACAGAGAAACGCTGGAGCTCTTCCAGAGTGACCATCAGGTGCTTGGTTACCTCCCTGGCTAAGGCCCTTCTCCCTCGATCGCTCATTTTGACCAGGTGGCCCGCTCTAGGAAGATTCCTGGTGGTTCCAAACCTCTTCTATTTATGGATGATGGAGGCCACTGTGCTCACTGGGACATTCAATGCTGCAGAAATGTTTCCGTACCCTTTCCCAGATCTGTGCCTTGATACAATCCTGTTTTGGAGGTCTACGGACAATTCCTTGGACTTCATGGCTTGGTTTGTGCTCTGACATGCACTGTTAGCTGTGGGACCTTATATAGACAGGTTTATGCCTTTCCGAATGATGTCCAATCAACTGAATTTCCCACAGGTGGACTCCAATCAAGTTGTGGAAACATCTCAAGGATGATCAGTAGGAACAGGATGCACCAGAGCTCAATTTTGAGTGTCATGGCAAAGGCATTGTTTTGAAATTGCAAAGATTTCAAAACAAACTTCTTTCACGTTGTCATTATGGGGTATTGTTTGTAGAATGTTGAGGAAAAAAAATAAATTTAATCCATTTTGGAATCAGGCTGTAACATAAAATGTGGCAAAAGTTAAGCACTGTGAATACTTTCTGGATGCACTGTAAGTAGCAGAGAATCAATTGACTATCTCTCAACTCCCCAGATAATGCAACTGGCTAGCATAAAAAATGTCCATGGATTAGGAGCCAAAATAGCACTTGTCACTGTTAAAACTGGTGCTGTGGTTTTGAAAAAAATATTTTTTTCTGGTTGACAGTGCTGACTGTAGCTCCACCCCAAAACAAAACCCCAAACTGTGGGCATTCCTATGGAAAAGGTACACGCACTATAGCCATAGCGCCCTCTCAGTTTTGCAGCCCTCCTTGCCATGCATCCCTGAGCCTTCTATGCTTAATTTGTACAAGTAAAAGGCTGAGCTCACAACCTCACCAGCCACCTCTCCATTCTGCAGCCATACCTCCTTCACTACTGTTAAAAGACTGAACCCACAATCTCTAGGAGCCGCCAGCTAGTTCAGAGGAGATTACTAAAGTAGTAGATGACGGCTTGTGATGGCTGAGAAGCAGAGCAAGTCATTCACAGAGACACAAGTCAACAACATACTCTGGCAGCTACTACGTGAGTCTATCACAAGTGTAATAGCTACTGAAGTGTGCTTTTTTCAGCTTGTGTTTTTGTAAATGACTGCTGCTCCTCCCCAGCTACCATCATTTACACAACACAAGCAGCCAGCTACTACTGTAGTAATTACCTCTGAACTAGCTGCAGCAGATTGCAACCTCATTCACAGTAGCAGAAGAGGTGGCGTGGCTGCAGAATGGAGAGGAGGGATGTGGGAAGTTGCAGGATTAGCTTTTTATCTGTATGAATAAAGCAGAGGAGGCACAGGAATGGGGGATGCAGATGTTCAGAAAGCAGGGGAAGTGCAGCCAACTACTACTGTACTAATTACCTTAGAACTAGCTGCAGGAGATTGCAGGCTTATTCACAGTAGCAGAAGAGGTATGGCTGCAGAATGGAGAAAGGGGTTGTGAGAAGTTGCAGGATTAGCTTTATATTTAGATAAATAAAGCAGAGGAAGCACAGGAATGAGGGCTGCAGATGTTCAGGAAGCAGGGGCAGTGCAGGTACTGTGTTGGCTTGTGTCTAAACTGCACCCTCTCCTCTGTACCGTCAGTCAGAAATCTATCTCCTTTGTCCAGCATTGTCCGATAGCAGTGGGAGGTGAGAGGCTAGCTATCTGACAACAATTAGGAATTGCAGCATTGATTTTAACAGAGACAAGTGTCATGTCCACAGGGAGATTTAAAGCAGAGTTGCACCCAAAAGTGGAAGCTCCGCTTATCTGCCTCCTCCCCCCTCTGCTATTAGGCACCTTTTGGGAGGGGGGGGGGGGCGGGTACCTGGTTTTGACAGGTACCCGTTTCCATTTTCGACTCAGTTTGCTGCATTTCAACAGGTCCCAGACGCAGCAGGTCATACGCAGCAGGAAACCAACTGTGAATCCGCAAGGATTGTCAGTTTTCCTTAGAGCAGATGACGGCGCCAGCACCCGACAGCCAATTGATGAATCGGCTTGGGGTGAGGACACCGCTGGATCTGTTTGGGTTAGGGGAATTAAGGGTTGGAGAAGAAGACCTTACCCTAACAGTTTATGAAATGCCATACCTGCATAGCCACAGGAAAGTCTGTCTGAGCTTCAGGAGGAAAGAAGACATCAACAGCTTTTTTGGTGAATGGCTGGTTTCCATTAGCAGGCTGTCCAACTTCAATGATGTGCAGCTGGAATTATGTGAAACATAATTTTGGCTACAAGTTAGTCAAATCATTTAGAAAAAAACAATTCCAGAGCACTTAATACACCTTAGTTCCTTTAATATACTGTACATCATGAAATATCAGGTAAGTTTGCAAATGTTAAATTTCCCCTTTTCCTTGTTCTTGCTGTCCCCTCGAGTACATAGGTACCCTAAAAAGCCTATCAGTTCAAATGTCTAGGCCGATAAGGATATTTGCAGACATATTCAAACACATAAATAGAATAAAAGAAAGCATACCTAATATCTCCCTAGCTCAGCCTCTCTCAAACTTTTCAACAGAGGAACCCCTGAAATAACTTTCAGTCTCATTCCAGTCTCAGAGAACCCCTGTTAAAAACTACTATAGCTACAACTCATAATAAATTAGTGTGATGGACAGTGGGAAGAATGCTGGTTATTGGAAATAATTACTCCCTTACACATAGCTTAAAAAAAAAAAAAAAATCAATGTTGTCACGAACACCTTATCTGAGAGGCAGAAATTGTTCATTGCTCAGGGAACCCTTAGTAACCTCCGGAGGAACCCTAGAGCTAGGACAGATGTCAATGATTAAGGCCTGTGGTGACATGGACAGGTCAAAAGAAAGAGCAACAACGGTAATGTTGTGTGCCCTCCGCAAAACACAGGTAACGTTACTAGCGATGTGCAAGTAGACATCCTTGATGTCCACAGAGACCAGAAGGTCCCTAGGCTGGGGGGAGCAATTAAATGTCCTGGGAGATTCCACAAGAAATTTTGTATTTGAAGGAACATGCTGAGAAACACCCTAATCAAGAATGGGGCAAATGCCTCTAATTTGCCTTGGGGACTTCCTTAACAGGCATAGTTAAGGCCTTGTTAAGGTGATTGAAAAGGCTCAACATTTTTTTTACCATTGTACAGAACACATTCAAGGAGCAGTGTACAGGAAGCCAATCATGGCAGTTTTTAAGAACCTAGGTTGGTGGTGGGGCCAATGCAGGCTGCTCTAAGGAAAAGCATGTGTGCACTGTGTCAATAAGGACAGAAAAAGTATCCTTAAGTTTGGGGGAGACTGAATACTCTAAACCAGATGAGACATTCTGATTCTCCTAGTCTTTAGTAAGCATGAACACTGTGGGGGAAAAATTAGAGCTGGACCAAAGGAGAGGCTGCTTGCTTCCTCTGCAATCTGAGGACTAAATGGTTGAGAGCCCACCCATCAATTCAGCAACAGTGGCTAAGACCTACTCTGAGGGTTAACGGAAGGAGGAAAGTATACCAGAAGGGGCTAGTGAAGCCTCTGAAAATTGCTGCTACTCAGACAAGGAGCAGTGGTCAGGACTACCAGAATTTTGCTTTTAGAACCTAGGCTTTCCCTATTCATATGCTAATAAACTCGTTGGATGGTTTCACGAAGCTCTTGGAACAGGAAGGGATGTTGGCAGAAATTAGGGGGGGGAAGGATCAAGGGACTTGAACACAGCTACGTGCTCAACACAAAGCGGTAAAACTAGTATGGAGGACTTTGAAGAAGCAAGGAGGAGTTTTAGATTCTGGATAGAAAGAAGGTGACACCATAACACTAATTCTTAAGACCAAAGAAAGTCTGTGCAACAAGTGAGCTTTGCCTGGGGATGATGCTAAATCTACAAATCAAGCTAAGTAACTGTTTCGTGTATCCCTACTGAATACATTGGCCAAGCCCATTTGCCAGGAAGGCTAGAAAACTTGTGTATTGGTATATTGTATGCATATTTTGTAATACTCTGTATGTCTTGAATTGGTTTTCCTACAACTGTATGTACTGTTTTTGTTTAGTAAAGCACATTAATACACCAAAGAGGTTTTTATGCTTCCTTGCTTTTACCGCAAAGAACCTTAAAAAGACACAAAGCAAAACAGGGTCTAAGCTTCATCCATGTGCTTTAACATACAAATAAAAAAAATAGTAAGCTTTAACAACTGATCTAGCTATACCTTTTTCAAAAATTCAGAACACTTACTTTGCCCCCTGCTTGTCCACGCACAGCAAAACAGAACAGAGTTGAAGGTTTTGAATTTCTCTCAATCTTGAATTCCGCAAAAGCAGCAGCATGACCCTCAATCGGCTGAGACACTTTCCTTTCCACAGAATACAACTGCATGGCACCAACTACTCTGTTTTGCTATAAAAAAAAAGGCAAAAAAAAAAAATTACAAGTGAAACTGCAAAATGCAATGTATGGACACATTAAATCATGGCAAATGTAAGTTAAAATGTCTGGCAGATCTGACTCTCTGTGGAGCTGTAATCTCAACAGGTACTTTTAAAGGAGGCTGCCCTGAAATGTTAATTATTTAAAATGGCAACCATGTAAAACAAATTTAAATATGACAACAGCATTAAAAACACAGTTTGATAGGAAAAACTGGATTTTTTTGTTACCGTAAAATCCCTTTCTCTGAGTTTGACGGACACAACTGCTTCTTCTTTATCTATAACAAAACAAGTTTTATAGCCCAATCTACAGGAGTAGGACACTAGGCAGGGAAGAAAAAAAAACTCAGCACCTCTATGGCCGTCCTCTCTGGGCATAAAACTTCCTCTCAGCTATAGGCCTCCAGTCAGTTACAAGCAGTGTCAAAGGAGAAATGTCCATAGAGGGGCGAGTGTTGTGTCCGTCAATGAACTCAGAGAAAAGGATTTTACAGTAACAAAAAATCCTGTTTTCTCTTATGTTTATTGACAGACACAGCTGCTTCTTCTTTGTCCATAATCAAAACAGGGATGTCCCAAAGCAGTGTCACAATGAAGTGCGGGCAAACCAACGAATAGAAAAAAAAAAACCAGAGCAACCTGCCATTCTGGACCACCTCGAAGGGGCGCCGAAAAGTCCTAAAAAACCATCTGCAAAACCTAGCAACCAAAACTAGCATTACAGGGATGACAGATCAACTGTATAAAAATGTTGGAAACGAGAGCAAAGACCACCAGGTGGCCACCATGCAAACTTGAAACAGACGCCAGAATGCCCAGGAGGCGCTAACCGCCCTGGGGGAGTACCCCGTCATGGGGAAGGGAGGATCATGCCCCTTAATTGCATGCGCTGGCACAAGCATCAGCCAAATCCAGCGGAAAAAAATTGGCCATCAGAGATGTACACATAATCATGTGAACCAAGCCATGAGTGTAACACCACCTCATCTTGGTGTTACAGTCAAGGACTAATGGAGGGAAGGGTACTGTCCTCATGCAAGTGGAAAGCCATAATCATTTAAAAAAAAAAAAAGAAGAAGGGGATGGCCAAAACGCTACCTTTTCCTTGTGCAGAAGCAAATGATTAGGCTTAGAGGATAAAGCTGCCAGTCCTGACTCCCACTGAGCCAAACTGATAGCAACTAGTAAGGCAACCTTCTGCCAGAGCAGAAGCAATGGCATATCCTGTAATGCTCTCAAAAGGAGGCTACTGAAGAGCCGACAACACCAAATGCAAGTCCCACAACGGCAAAGGGTAGCACATTGGGCACTATATGACGACACCCCTGAATAAATGCGCAAACTAAGAACAGCGTGGCCAAGGAACACTGAAAGAACAGAAATGTGACCTCTGGTGTACTCAAAGCAAGCTGCTGATCAACGCCACGTAGAAGGAAAGCCAACACCCGATCTCTGTTGCATATTTTATATATTTCTTGTAGTTTGAGGAAATGCTTCTCAAGCAAATGCCCCTGGATACAATGGTAAAATAGATACCATTGTTATATTTCAGTTGACAGTTGGCTATTGTTCTGATTGTTCTGTAGCCATGGTTACCAATAGCTTGACCTAACATATATGACCTATGGCATGTATGGTACAACAGTGCCATCTTGAGGTCGAACTGGAGAATGTATCACCTATATAATTGGACAGTATAATAAGGTAGAGAGGGACCACACCCATGTGTGATTGGCTAGCTACGCTTTCTAAATAAAAGGCAACAACAGAAACTGAGTAGGAGAACTCTAAGATGACTTAACATCAAGGAAGATCTCTGACAGAAGAAGACGTTTTTCGCCTGATCTCCTGCAACTGCTGTAGAGTAAGCTTGGGTCCTCGTGTTGCCTATGGAGATCGTGAATGCACTCTAACCTGAGTTAAGTAACCTTTTCAGCATATTACAATTGTATACAGAACATAGTTTAGCTAGGTAGTAGGCAGCATTTTGCTTGATCTAGGTATAGCTGTTAGTCATGTTGTATTCCTAATTGTAATTTTCTCTATGTACAGCATTTTTATTTAGTAAAATCACATAATACACTAAAGAGGTTCAAGTTTCCTTGCTTATAATGAAAAGTAGCCTTTACTAGACAGAAAGCAAAAAACATGAGCCACAGAGAAGGAGCAAGGATGGAACCCCAAGGCATTGTACCAAACGATAAAAGCTCTTCAGGTGCAATGATAAATCTTCTGAGAGGTAGACTTATAAGCCTTAAACATGGTCGGACTCACCGAGCCAGACAACCCCCTTTCCTTCGGAAACCTGGCTGACAATATCCAGGCTGTCAAGACCAGCAAAAGGAAAACAGGGTGGAATACAGGCTCCTGAGACAGGTGGTCAGCTGCCAGGGAGCATCTGCCCCAATTGCACCATGTTGGTGCAGCATACATGGCGAGGCCAGTCCGGAGCTACCAGGATGACAGGGATCCTATCTGCCTCTATCCTGCATAGTAGATGAGGAATCAAGCTGAAGGGCAGAAAGAAATAATGAGCTGGTACTGATCCCATAGTGCCATCAATGGCTCAGTCGCATATGCCAGAGGGTCCTTGCCATGGGCCTTGGAACCTACTGGTTGAAAAGGGACAACAGAGGATTCACATCTGGTGTCCCTCAGCTAAGGCAGAGCTGATGGAACACCTCCTGATGCAGAGATCACTCGCCTTGATCCAGCATCTAATGGCTGAGATAATCTGCTTGCCAGTTTTTGACCACTGTAATATGTACGGTGAACAGAGCTGTAACAAACCTTTCCACCCATCTTAGGGTGTGAAGTGCCTCCAGTGCAGCTGCTACGCCTCTTTTGCCTCCCTAAAGATTGACATACGCCACTGAGGTGGTGTCATCCAACTGGATCCTGATCAGCAGACCCCGTAGGCAATCCATCCAAAGTGTCAGCAGCAACCCGATTGCCCGAAGCTCCAGGACAATGATGTTCAGTCGAGCCTCCTCTGGAGTCCAGCGACACTAAGCCAAGTCCGATCCCAAGACTCCTGGGCTGGCATCTGTCTTGACCAAGATCAGTCGAAAGGGAAGGAAGTACTTTCCATTCCGTAGAGCTGGAGACAGGAGCCATCAGAGAAGGAAGGCCCTCGTCACCTGCTTTGCAGAGAGCTAGAAAGCAGCACTTCCCCACTGAAAGGAGAGAGATCTGTGTTTACACACAAATATCTTCCCTGTCAGCTGCTCCGCCGATCACCAAATCCCAGCCATGAATCGCTGGCTGGGTACCAGTGATTGACATTTCCAGGAGCAAATATGTGGTTTTCCACAGCGTGGCCGCCCTGTAGCAGTACATCTGCTATGGGGCGATCAGCAAAGTCGGGTGTCGGCAACCCGCGGCTCCGGAGCCGCATGCGGCTCTTCTTCACCTTTCCTGCGGCTCCGGAGCACACTGCCCACCAGGTGACAGGCAATAGGGTCGGCAAGCCGCGGCTCTTTTAATGCAGCTCTTCTGTGTGCCGGGCGCCCGCTGGCAAACATTGCCTGTCAGGATGTAGGCGGGGCAGCGTGACGAACTCCTCTCCTCTCACAGTCCGCCCTGAAGACGAGAACTGCGCGGGAACACGGCGAGAGGAACGCGCGGAGTACAGGTAAGTGAATTGACACAATATGGGAATGAATTAGTATAGGGGGGATGAATTAGTATAGGGGGGATGAATTACTATAGGGGGGGATGAATTACTATATGGGGGATGAATTACTATAGGGGGGATGAATTACTATAGGGGGGATGAATTACTATAGGGGGGATGAATTGCTATAGGGGGGATGAATTGCTATAGGAGGGATGAATTACTATAGGGGGGATGAATTACTATATGGGGGATGAATTACTATATGGGGGATTAATTACTATATGGGGGATGAATTACTATATGGGGGATGTATTTTCAGTTTTAAAAATGTTTCTCTCAAAATAAATTTCAATCGTGGTTTTAGCGAGATTTGGCTCAGTTGAAAAAAAAGGTTGTCCACCACTGACCTAAGGCTATGATTGTGATTATGACGATACACTGTGGCCCTGATTAACCCTTTGCTTACTGGGCCCTTAAACCCCCTTCATGACCAGAGCGCTTTTTGCAATATATGCAGTGTCGGATTTGTTTTAAATGTTGCAATGGTTTTGCGGCTCCCAGTCTTTTTTTCCCTCTCGGAAACGGGTCCAAGTGGCTCTTTATGTCTTAAAGGTTGCAGACCCCTGAGCAAAGTGAATAAAGAAGCAACAGCTGTGTCCATCATTGAACGTAAGAGAAAATACATTTACACCAAATCATTAGTGACTCATCTTAAAAAATATACCGAGGAAATCGGCCATCAAATACAAATATAACAAAAACATACGCAACCGGGATAGACGTCATGTCCAGCTCAGATAATATAAGTAATAGAGAATGAATCCAAGTAAACCATGATGAATAGCTTATAACACCTGTCAACATATCTCTCTTCACTGCTTAGACTGGGGATAAGGAGGTCTTATACCAGGTTAGGTGTAATAATCAAGTGAACTGTATTTAACATTGAGTAACACCCTTATGAAAACAAAGAGGAATGTCGAGAGCAGCTAGGGTAGCAGCTAGGGTGGCACCCCCCCCCCCCCCCCCAGTCTTCAGTCCTCTGGTGAAAGATACTGTATCCAAGGTTGCCACATCTTGTCAAATGTCTTCTGGTTGTTATGGAGGGAGCACATTAATTTGTCATTAATCTTGATTCAATTTAGTTTTTGTGTAACATAATCAAAACTTTAGCATTGACTAGTTCCAACACTGGGCTATATCTATCCTAGCACCTAGTATCATATAAGATGAATTTTCTGAAATAATACATCTCAGTAGTGTCAATAAACACACATGGAAGGAAAATGAAAACTCATCCTTACCATTACATTATGCTTTTTATATCAGTAGTCACTTCAAAAGGTTGCAAAACAAAATAAAGATGAATTCCAGATATGGATACTTTATACAAAGCCACATTGGTCCAGTTTGGACCATTGTAACTACATATGTATACACCATATCTGGCCAATATCCTGGCAGCCGGAAATCACTGAAGTAGACACAGATACTTCAATGATCTCCACAGGCTTCCATGTTCCTGTGCCAAGTGGCTGCCTTACTGTATTCTGAGCACAGGAGGTTGCGAACTTGGCACAGGCGACATTCAGCGAATGCATTGCAAAACATTCTCTGATTGGACAAGGTGGACAGTGTGAAATCACCACTCATCCAATCAGAGAATGCTTTGCATTCATTCAGAAAATGCAAAGTATTTTCTGAATGGCACCTGTACCGAGTGCCCAGCCTCCTGTGTTCAGAATACAGCTGGGCAGCCACTTGGCATGAGTCTCACTAGGGTAGCAGCATCTACTTCAGCAATTTACATCTTTTATGGTATTCGGCTGGATCAATGTAACCATGTATAACATATCCATAACTGGAATTCATCTTTAAGAATTCCATTATATTGTATGTTCACAGATAAGTCAAAATGAGGGCACTTGCATTTACTCCAGATTCTCTCTAAGTGTGTAGTGATCAAAATGGATCAATGCAAATCAGAAAATACCAGTTACCTTTGCTGTGTACTTGTTCCTTACCATAGGTCCCCTACAGTTCAGAGGAACAGCAGTACTTCTCTAGCAGAAGACAATTTTAAGCACCAACAAGACATGAACTATATACTTGGTACTCATCCATACTGCACTAAAAGCAACATCCTGCTCTTAACACACATTTTAAGTAATATAAAATGTTATTTATGTAGTACCTGAGCAGAGATACCAATAAGCAGAAGCCACTTTTGTTGCTCATCTGTTCTATAATTGATAATCTGGCAGCCAGCAAGGCTTGCATGGCGATCAAACATTTTCTGAGGCTGGGAGTCTCCTTCCATGCTCCAGTGATATACAGCCGTCTCAGTCACCAGAGCTACAGTATTGACAGATATCCATTTCCAAAAAATGACCTCCTCTGACATGGTATGAGCCTTCATCTTGCTTTTCATCTCAATGTTAAAGATCTGAAGGGTTTTTCCAGCTGGAAAATGAGATAAGACAACATTTCAAAGCACTGCATCAGATACAGATCTATCTTAATTTTGAAGGGTTTGGAAGCAGTCCTAGTAAACAAAGCAAATACAAGGATTAGTGTGGATGATATAAGCAGTTTTCCAAGGCTGGTTATAGACATTAGTAGGCACTTTGACATGTACACAAAATTCATTTGAACACAGACCAACGGACATGCGCGCACACAGACACACACGCACTATTCTCTAAGCATGCATGCTTATACCTATGAAGACAGTACAGGAAGATTGGCTTCACTGTCAGTTTATCTCAGGGAAAGTGACAGAAATGTCAAATTATTCAGCATGACCAGTCCCTATTTTCATCCCTTCCCGAGACTGGGGAACTGGGGAAGAGATGTGTTCTGCTAATGCCTATGGACAAGAGAGTAACAAGTGCCACCAAATGCAGCTTTAATACAGTCATTATAATGCCAGCGTTAATTTTCTTAAACTGTAAATAACTGAGAAAGAATGCATCCATAAAGGATTGTGCATACTGTCCCACCAGATCTTATAGTTCAAATTTTTGTCCAGTTAGGGCTCGTTTACACTAACTTCAAAACATGGCATTGGACAGGCTTTTTTTTAAAGAACTCTGAACGCCAATCAAAGCCCCTGTCACTAAATAAAATGGTAAGCTTACAGTCCTGTTTATACGTTGTGTTTTCTGTGCTTCAAAAATTATACCTCAGGTCGCTTTAATGGTGCTTCAAAGAGTCTTCAAGGCCTCCATAGAAGTCTAACAGAGCTGACTGATCACGGTGATAGCCAATTAGAGGCTATCACAGCAATCAGGTGACCCGGAATTGGGCGAGACCCTAGTCTCGGTGCAGGGAGCGCGCTGTGCGGCAGGCATTCTCCCAGCAGAAAGGAAGGTACGCAAATATGCGGCCCCACAGCAAAAAGCCCAGTGCAGTGGGGCCACATATTTGTTGTACAACGGTGTCAAGGGGTTAAAAGCAAACATTACATTGCAGCGTAACAACTCATAGATGTGGTTCCTGCATTAGTTTTTTTTTTTTAGGTTATCTTTCCTTTATTTTCACCTGGTGATCTAGCCAGAAATTCTGTTATCTTTCAACAGAACACACTGTCCTGCAAATGTAGCAGTTAGAGAGCGGAGACAAACCATTTAGCACTTACAGGAGGGCTTACAAGGGTCAGATTGGCAAACATCCAAGCAATCAGATTCTTGCAATCGCACTGCATTTTGCATGTTTTGGGGTGCCATTAATTTAACATCGACACCAGTTACAGATCACATGAATGGAGTACAAATTCAATGTGGTGCAGGAAACACTCAGGATTTACTGTTTCCCACATTGCATATATGTGAATCGGGTCTTATACAGGAGATGAGTTACTGATCAGATCAAAGGATGAAAACAGAGGGGAAAAAACCCTGAAGAAAAGAAAGCTAATACAGCCACCACATCTAAGGATTGGAAAGCCGCAATATATAAAATGTTTAGTTTGTTTTTATTACTTCTTTAGGCTTCCCATAAAACAGTAAAATTTTGACCAAAAATTTTAGTTTTAGGAACGTTTGCACTGATACCAAGTATTTTCATGTGTACTCATACTCGTGAAAATACTCTCGATAACTTAATCGATATCTTGCAGTGGGATTTGCGTTAATGAATGCAAATTGCACCGCAAAGATTAGCATGCAATTTGAACAGGAATGCGATTCCTGTCCAAATTGCATGCGGTTTCCCCTCTGCTCCTGTGTAAACCCAGGCTACAGGACTTTTGACTGGTCAGCACTGTGACATGGACAATGCTGACCACTCAGATGCCATCTAGCCCGAACTGTCATCTCTGCAAAAAGAGCAAAGATTTGAAATCCCCATCGCTTTCTCTCCTCTCCTACCACTGAGACTCCACATCGGATGCCTGCAGGGAGGTTTCAGGCACCTCTCCTGTGTGAAATTGGGCTATGACAAGCCTAGGTTCACACAGGAGCAGTAGGGAAACTGCATGTGATTTGGACAGGAATTGTATTCCTAATCAAATCGCATGTTATTCTTTGCATCCCTTAACACAAATCGCACCGCAAATTATCGGTAACCGGATCACCGAGTACTTGTCTGAAAGTATCGGTACTCATACTCACTGATAAAAAAAAAACAGTATTGGTGCATCCCTAATTTTTTTTTATAAATTGTTAACAGTGAATGTGTTTTTTTGATGGGGAAATCACATTCATTTCAAAATTGAATGTTAAAAGCAAACGGAATTTTGAAATACTTTCCGAGGACATTTGTCAAATCATTGAATGTACCCAGATTTTTCCTACAAATATATGCATGAACGTTTGTTCAGAAATCTAACAGTATATTGCCAGAGTTTATATCGACTAACATCAGTTCAGTTATTTTGATCAGCCCACTCATCCACACAATCGAGTGGGATGGGAAATTCTCCCTGCTCTGTTATTGTATTCTGCCAGCAGGATTCTTCCATTGTCAGACTAAATTGATCCATACTGCAAACTGACTGGCTGCCAAGCCTGTTCAAAAGCAGCCTGTCTTTAGATTGGCCATAGATGGATCGAAATTCTGCTGGTCCCTGCTGAGCTTCGATCCATCTATGGCCACCTTGAAGAATAAGTTCACCTTTCTCAACTTGTTACACCCTTTTTTAGCATGTTTTTTTAAAAGGGGGAACTTATTCTTTAAGTTTGATGACGCTCCAGCGCAAAGATGAGCAAAAAGTAGCTAAACTCTGGAAGCTATGGCAGAAAAGGGCAGGTTAGTTTTGCCTGTGGTCTCTTCTAGCTCATCATTATCAATATCTTGCCATGCATTGTTGGGCACTGCCTCTGTGTTGAGGTGGCCATCTAGCCAGAGAAATGGCTCTGCCTTATGCCAGAGCCTCCAACAAGGTACACAGTGAGCAGCACAGTAGTAACTGCAAATCTCACTCCAAATCTCCTGAGACTAGCAGTCAATAGGCAGCACAGCTGTACATTTATAATGGAGGTATACAGCTATGAGACTGTGGGCACAAGAGTGACTAGGCACCTCAACATACAAGTGAGCTGTTACTTTTCAGGAGGAATTCTAGCCACTAGGCATGTTTTTCAGAGTAGTGCTTAACCACAATTAAAGCAGAACTAAAAGGCAAAAAAAACTTTATTTCCATTTTGGATAGTTATACGCTATAACCCCTGTAACTCATATTTTTGCCATCTGTATTCCATTGGGAAGATTACCATTCACTTCCTTTCCCATAGCCATAACAGGAAGTGATATAAATTCCCCCTAAAGCAGTGTTTTTCAACCTTTTTCAGTCAAGGCACCCTTTTAAATTCTGCACTTGAAAAGAATTTTTGTGGCCAAGAATATTCTTTTCTTTCCAGGTCACAGCTCAAGCTCATTTCTTTCTCAATTATATTTCTCGCACGACTATACCATCATTGATTAGAAATTCATTAATTTTTGCAAAATCTTACAATGTGCTCAATCACTCAGATTGGATGATCAAATGAATACTGGCCATTTCTGTGGCCCACTAATGGTGCGAAATTCAAAAGAAAATTCTTTAGGAATTCGACCCATGGCTTTACTCCAACACCCCTAACTAAAATCTAGTGGAACCAATTGCCTTCAGAAGTCACCTAATTAGTAGATAGAGTCCACCTGTGTGTAATTTAATCTGGATATAAATACAGCTGTTCTGTGAAGCCCTCAAAGGTTTGTTAAAGAACATTAATGAACAAACAGCATCAGGAAGGCCAAGGAACAGACCAGACAGGTCAGGGATAAAGCTATGGAGTTATAATAGAAGGGTTTAGATCAAAGCATATTCATGTGTTAGAATGGCTCAGTCAAAGTCCAGACCTAAATCCAATTGAGAATCTGTGGCAAGACTTGAAAATTGATGTTCACAGACGCTCTCCGTCCAACCTGACAGAACTTGAACTATTTTGCCAAGAAGAACGGGCAAACATTTCACTCTATAGATGTGCACAGCTGGTAGAGACATCCCCAAAAAGACTTGCAGCGAAAGGTGGTTCTACAAAAGTATTGACTTGGGGTGTTAGATAATGAGTTTATGTGGAATCTCCATTAATGGATGTAAATAATGTTATAATTACAAGTATAATTTAGTTAATGGAAATATACAGTATTTAAACAATTAAGTGTTTTGCAGCATCACACTTTCTAGCTTCCATACTGGTGTGTGTGTGTGTGTGTGTGTGTGTGTGTGTGTGTGTGTGTGTGTGTGTGTGTGTGTGTGTGTGTGTGTGTGTATGTATGTATGTATGTATGTATATATATATATATATATATATATAGTTTTCCACTATACAAGTTCTGGCCTTTTGTTGTCCCTTTAGCATATCTCACATGAGTGGTAAACAGCAGCCTTCTTTGAACTTCCAGAGTCCAATATACATTGGCTAGGTAGTGTCCAGTTAATGAGCATTATATTAGCCACAGTACAGAAAGGAGGTGGGGGGGAGATATAAGGCCTGGTCACCCAGCTGGTGGTCTCTTTGTGATGAGACACACACAGCAGGCAGGATGACCAAACCTGAAGTTGAGAGGTAAACTAACTTAGTACTTGTATTGTACATTGTATTTTAAACATGGTTTTGTGGGTAAATTGTAACTATCATATAAGTCAAGATACTTAAACTGTACATTGTGTTGTAAATACTGCTTAGCGTGTAATTTGTATATATTATGTACCTCTATCAATAAATGAATATTGCAGATGGAACTACCTCTTTTGTGTAGGAACTCTCAGATCTAGCTGGATATATGTAAATACTCCTACAAGGATTGGGGTGTATTCACAAATACACGTAACCCAGTCAACAGGAGGCTAAATACAAATGCACGCTACACTTTTCAGATATTTGTAAACATTTTTGAAAACCATTTATCATTTTCCTTCCACTTCACAATTTTGTGCCACTTTGTGTTGGTCTATCACATAAAATCCCAATACAATACATTTACGTGTTTGATTCTAACATGACAAAATGAGGAAAATGTCAAGGGGTATGAGTACTTTTTCAAGACACTGCACATAATGCAGTGCCATCCATACATGTAGAACACACATCGGAGGTGATTTATTCTTCCAAAGCAAATACACCTTTGCATACTGGTACTGACTAGTTTTCTAGAATTTCTTTTCTCGCTCAGTTTCTCTCCCTCACTCAGCTAATGTGACTCCAGTGCTGACGGAGAGGGGCAGAAAAGGGGCAAACAAGGATGCTGTGCAGGCACTCAATGTCCTCATCATCCGACGACATCATTGGTTAAGATGTCGGCGACTAGAATGCTGGAATGGTGCACAATGATAATCTGTGGCTTTGAGTAACTAAAAAGCATGCTTGATCAATCCGTTGGCTTGTGTGCAATGTTTGGGCAATTTTTAGGCATTTTGCCTCAATGCATCCCGGTTGAAAAAGGCTGCTCTAAAGTAAAAGAATCCCTGCTTGTCACCAGGCCACCAGAATTTCTGCTCCCAGTTGGAAGATTTCCCCTACATTACTGTTCTGGGGACAACCCAAAATTTTGGTTCTCTTTTACTTTCACTTTCAGTGGTAATAGTAAACAGGACTAATAGAGAGGGTGAATCCCCCTAACCAGGGCATAAACTGCAATAAAAACCTGTCAGATGTTCTAGTAGCATTGTGTTGCTTTCTCACTACTTGCTTACCCCCTTGGACCCCGCAGAAGCATGCAGTTGCAGGGTGCTTGCAGGGCAACTTTACGTGTGAACGAGGCCTAAGGATGCTGCTGCTGAATGTAACTAAGGGCTCATGCCCTTAAGGCACTGCTGCTCCTACTGAAAGCTATCCAAGTGTGTTTGGCAAGAGGTGAGGAGGCAATATGTTGTCTCCTCACCACCTAATTTAAACGTATGATTACTGTACAATGCATGCGATTGCGACACAGTAGTACAGCAATTAGAAGTTTAAATCAGGTCTTTACTTCTCCCATATTGTACAGGTAGATCTCCACTTCTTTAAGGTTGCCTACCCCTGTTATAAATGATTCCTATAAAACCTACCGCATTTTCAGCTTTTGAGTTCAGTTTCACTTTAAAGTAAGTAAAATTATACAAGAGCACCTCAATGCAAAAGATCCTGCTATACGGAATTGTAAATGCATTTAGCACTAAGCTACATCACATGTAATGTCTGAACATTTAAAATGCTAAACCCACCAGGACTTCTGCAGTTTAAACAAACTTAAAAGGACTTTTAACTCAGAGCTTTCAATGGAATTTGGCTCGGCCCCAGTAAACAGCAGGCAAAGGAGAGATCTCTAGAAGTAAAATAGCAACATGTCCAACTTTACGTTACCTGCTGAGTGACCCCATAATATACATACAAGGGAATGTACAATATCTCCCAGCACAACCTTGTGGATAAATGATTACATAATGCCTGATCTAAGCATATTCTGATTACACCACCATCTTGGAATTATCCACCCAAACCCATAGGAGCCATTTCCAAATTTACAAGCAGTGATCTCACATGGAAGATGTGAGGTCTAGTGCAAAGGATAAATGGTTTCCTTTTTGGTACAAAACTAGTTAAGAAACACATTAAAAGCCCACTCTTATGATTTAAGAGCAGTGGAATCTTATAAACTGTATAATATAAAGTATATACAAATATGGATGAAAACATTAATATACAATTAAAGCACATTCTGTGTGCCAACAAATATATAAATACAGTAATTATATCTATGTACAAGAGGAATGGGAATTCTTTCTGGAATCCTGGTGTGCTTTGCATATTTTTTCCAGATACTGTGTATACAGTTTTCCTATGTAAAACTTGGTATCTGTGCAAGAGCTTTCTGTAATAAAAGGCCAGTCACTGCTGCTCTTGCCTTGTACAAGGTGACTGGTCTTGTACCCTCCCTCTCCTCTAATTTTCCACAGACAAGTTATAAATTGGGGGGGTCTGCTAGGTCCCTTCCAAAGCTTTGTTTTCTGTACAGATTATGTGCGGTACAGTGATGTCACTACTACTATAATTGGGTTTGCAAAGGCATTTGATTCAGACTAAAGTAATTTCTTTTGTGGCTATCGAGAAATATATTTGAACTAAAGTTCTGCACCCAGCCTTTAGCACTACACTTAATTAGCACAGGGCAATATACAATTATATTTACCAAACATTTTAGGTTAGGAGATTGTTCTGCCTTTCCAAACTAAGCACTGAAAGTGTGATCTCTCTAGCTCCAGTTGTGGAAAGATAACAGCAAATCCAAATCACATCTTTCAGATTGTAGGAAGCTTTAAATTAAAACTTGTTCAGAGTTTCACACATAAACATCAGATAGGTGAGGGAAAAAAATCTTTGTTTGTCTAGCTTCAGCAACACAAGCTGAGAACAGAAACCCAAAACACACTGATAAGAAGGTGTGACTAGCTATACAAAGCATCTCCTAACTATGGAGGGAGGAGGAGACACAAAAGGGCACACAAACAATAGTGCATCTGAAACACTATAGAGATTCTTTCCAAAGACCAAATAAAACATTTATCAATGAATTACTGGATGGCAACTTAGTTCTTAATTGGAAATGTCTCCCCAAGACTTAAAACGGTATTAAACGCAAAACCAAAAAAGTAATACATTGCAGCTTACCAATCCTTAGATGCGTGTCTGCATTAGTTTTCTTTTTTAGCATTTTTTTCCTTTAATTTTACCTGTGACTTAGCCAGTAATACTTCTAGTCTTAGGGCGGCTCCTTTATGCAAGAGCAGCAGAAACACCCTTGGATAGCAGCACTGTCTGAAGAGGGTAGTGTTAGATGGACATAAGTGACTAACAAATTATAGTCTAATTCCAGCAAACAATTTTGGCAGTTATAGGTCTGTTTTTTTATTCTTTTGGGATAAAGGTTTTACGTAAATGAATAAAAGCTGACCTTTTTAAGCACCCCTTAAAACGGGTTGCCTCAACCATCTATCTTCCCTTTTATTGCACAGCATGTTCTGCTAAAGGAAGTCCCACAGGTAAAAAAAAAAAAACTCATAGTGGGACTCATAAAAACAAAGACTGCTTTGTTAATGCATCAGGTGTCATTTTGTATTTTGCCTTTGGTACCCCTTTAATGTAAGCAGAAAAAAAATAGTTTTGCATGACCTAACTGATTTCAGCAGTATTTGGAAATATTCATGACACATGTAGATCTCAGTGGTCAGAGTTAAGAATGATACTGAGGATGCATCTACTGGCTTAGCTGGAGATTTCCAGCACATGGGATTTGAACCGAGACAAGGTTTATACTGGGAGTGTGTCTGCTAACAAAACTCGCATAAACATTAAAACACAGGCAGTCCGATCACACAGTCATATACACCCAACACATACTGCCTTTGGCCAGCTTGAAATTATCTGCAGTTCTAATACGCTTTTGGAACACCATAATATATTTGTTAAAATGATCAAGTATTTGTTGTCGAAAAGTGACAAAGTGTGATTGTGCCAGGAAGGTTGTCAGATTCTATGATGAAAAATATATACCGGTAACCCCAATTAAACTCAAAGGGAAAACAAGATTCAAGAAACCAAGAGTTGCATTCATATACATGCACACTAAGCTCAAGATACAAAATGATTAAAAAACATGCCCTGAAAAAGTTACAAACATGTTTTGGGATTCATAAAGTAAATAATAACAAAGAGGATGGATGGTAATATGGATGGAAACCAACACTGCTTTTAAAAATACAATTTCTTTTGTTATCTAGTGGAAATGTCATAGCATTGCAAAGAATAAAAACCTTCTTAGAATTATGGTAAGACATGGTTGGAAGACAAACTTGTTTACTATTCTTGCCTTATTTTTACACAACATGCTAAACAGACTTTTGCATTTTGTTTTTTAAATAGTCTCTAAAAAAGCACAGTATAATATGCCAACTAACATGCATATTCCTCACATATACAGTGTCTTGAAAAAGTATTCATACCCCTTGACATTTTCCACATTTTGTCATGTCACAACCAAAAATGTAAATGTATTTTTTGGGGATTTTATGTTATAGACCAACACAAAGTGGCAGACAATTGTAACTAGAAGGAAAATGATAAATGGTTTTCAACATTTTTTACAAACAAATATCTGAAAAGTGTGGCATGCATTTGTATTCAGCTCCTTTTACTCTGATAACCCTAACTAAAATCTAGTGGAACCAATTGCCTTCAGAAGACACCTTATTAGTAACTAGAGTCCACCTGTGTATAATTTAATCTCAGTATAAATACAGCTATTCTGTGAAGCCCTCAGAGGTTTGTTAGAAAACATTAGTGAACAAACAGCATTATGAAGGCCAAAAAAACACACCAGACAGGTCAGGGATATAGCTGTGGAGAAGTGTAAAGCAGGGTTAGATTATAAAAAATATCCAAATTTTGAACATCTTACAGAGCACTGTTCAATCCATCATCCAAAAATGGAAAGAGTATGGCACAATGGCAAACCTACCAAGACATGGCTGTCCACCTAAACTGACAGGCTGGGCAAGGAGAGCATTAATCAGAGAAGCAGCCAAGAGGCCCATGTTAACTCTGGAGGAGCTGCAGAGATCCACATTTCAGGTGGGAGAATCTGTCCACAGGACAACTATCAATCGTGCACTCCACAAATCTGGCCTTTATGGAAGAGTGGCAAGAAGAAAGCCAAAGGAGTCCTGTTTGCAGTTTGCGAGAAGCCATATTGGGAGCACAGGAAACATGTGGAAGAAGGTGCTCTGGTCATATGAGAGCAAAATTTAACATTTTGGCCTAAAAGCAAAACACTATGTGTAGCAGAAAACTAACACTGAACATCACCCTGAACACACCATCCCCACCATGAAACATGGTGGTGGCAGCATCATGTTGTGGGGATGCTTTTCTTCAGCAGGGACAGGGAAGCTGGTCAGAGTTGATGGGAAAATGGATGGAGTCAAATACAGGGCAATCTTAGAAGAAAACCTGTTAGAGTCTGCAAAAAGATTTGAGACTGGGGAGGAGGTTCACCTTCCAGCAGGACAACGACCCTAAACATACAGCCAGAGCTACAACGAACGGAATGGTTTAGATCAGTGGTCGGCAAGCCGCGGCTCGCGAGCCACATGCAGCTCTTTACCCACTCTAATGCGGCTCTTCTGTGTGCCGGGCGCCTGCTCCCCTCCCTCCTCTCGGTCGGCCGCTCCCCTGCCTCCTCTCGGTTGGCAGCCCCAAAAATCCGCGCGGACCTTTTAATCCGGCCCGCGGATGTGGCTGTCAGGATGTGTGTAGGCGGGGCAGCGTGCCGAACGTGAGGGGAGGGGAGCTAGGCTCCTCTCACAGTCCGCCCTGAAGACCCGAACGGCGCGGGAAGACAGCGAGAGGAACGCAAAAGGTAAGTGAATTGACACGGGGGACTTGGCTTACTAGAAGGGGGGGGGGAATAGTACTGTGGGGGATGAAATACTATATGAGGGATGAAATACTATATGGGGGGATGAAATACTATATGGGGGATGAAATACTATATGGGGGATGAATTACTATAGGGGGGATGAATTACTATATGAGGGATGAAATACTATATGGGGGATGAATTACTATATGGGGGATGAATTACTATAGGGGGGATGAATTACTATAGGGGGGATGGATTACTATAGGGGGGATGAATTACTATATGAGGGATGAATTACTATAGGGGGGATGAATTACTATATGGGGGGATGAATTACTATATGGGGGGATGAAATACTATATGAGGGATGAATTACTATATGAGGGATGAAATACTATATGGGGGGATGAAATACTATATGAGGGATGAATTACTATATGGGGGGATGAAATACTATATGAGGGATGAAATACTATATGGGGGGATGAAATACTATATGAGGGATGAAATACTATATGGGGGGATGAAATACTATATGAGGGATGAAATACTATATGGGAGGATGAAATACTATATGGGAGGATGAAATACTATATGAGGGATGAAATACTATATGAGGGATGAATTACTATAGGGGGGATGAAATACTATATGGGGGGATGAAATACTATACGGGGGATGAAATACTATACGAGGGATGAAATACTATACGAGGGATGAAATACTATACGGGGGATGAATTACTATACGGGGGATGAATTACTATACGGGGGATGAATTACTATGGGGGATGAATTACTATATGGGAGATGTATTTTCAGTTTTAAAAATGTGGCTCTCAAAATAAATTTCAATCATGATTTTGGCGAGATTTGGCTCAGTTGAAAAAAAAGGTTGCCCACCACTGGTTTAGATCAAAAGATCAAAACATATTCATGTTAGAATGGCCCAGTCAAAGTCCAGACCTAAATCCAATTGAGAATTTGTGGCAGGATTTGAACATTGCTGTTCACAGAGGCTCTCCATCCAATCTGACAGAGCTTGAGCTATTTTGCAAAGAAAAATGCACAAACATTTCACTCTCTAAATGTGCAAAGCCAGGAGAGACATACCCCAAAAGACTTGCAGCTGTAACTGCACCTGTAACTAAGGTGGTTCTACAAAGTATTGACTCAAGGGGGCTGAATACAAATGCACGCCACACTTTTCAGATATGTATTTGTAAAAAAAGTTTTGAAAACCATTTATCATTTTCCTTCCACTTCACAATTAAGTGCCACTTTGTGTTGGTCTATCACATAAAATACATTTACATTTTTGGTTATAACATGACAAAATGTGGAAAACGTCAAGGGGTATGAATACTTTTCCAAGGCACTATATGAGGTAATGGTCTGGAATTTCATATTCTCAATGAACAGCCAACTGACATGTTACCCCTTACGCATGGTGTTAAAAAGCCATCATGCTCAAGGTGCTCAGAAGACAAGCCTTTAAAAGCATTTCTCAATTGGAAAAAAATAAACCCTGTGTCAATCCAACCAAAGTACTGAAACTCCCTTCTCTGAAACTTGTGTGCTCTAAGGCTCCATGCACACTGAGCATCAAACTCTCAAGTGGCACATCTCTCTCCACGTGACAAACACCATATAACAGAAAAATAACCGTTCATTGTGTAGTAAATTTAAAAGATCAGAATTTATTCAAAGTAACACACTTACAATTTCCAAAGTAAAAACGGACATCTCAGCATAACGTTTCCAACCAACAAAATGGCCGCGGTCCGCAATGGTGCGCGATGGCGTTACACGTTGTAGGTGGAGCTGCTCACTGTGTAGTAAATTAAACTACACATTGAGCGGCTCTACGCATAACATGTGATGTCATCGCACACCGTTACAGAATGCAAAAAAACTATGGCGTTTGTCATGTGGAGAGAGATTTGCCATTTGAGAGTTTTACACATTTGAGAGTTTTACACCTGAAGAAGCACCGCATATAACCTGGATTTCTTGAGAGGTTCACCTGAGAGTCTGTAATACATCCTTTAGGCCTGATAACTGCACTACTTGGCCAATCCTTTGGGTGGTCAATACCTCTGGTAAGAGGCTGTGTGATTGGGTGGAAGATGAAGGATTCTTCTCTATTCTTTGTCTCCTTTTCCAAAACACCAGTACCTGCAGGCTTATGCTGACTTTTGTATGGACTAATACCTGAATTTGTGTGTTATTTGCACTTACTTAGTCTACCATTGGTGGGGGGTTTGTTCCTAAACACCTTTTTACGGATACGCATATTAGGAAACTAGCGCTGCTCTAATTACTTTGTGTATGCCATTTTTCTTGCCTATTTAATGTGTTAGCTGCTCATTTTTGATCTTGATATCTAAGTGCAGGTTTGTCTACTAATAACAAATAACAGGATGTGATGTCGCTGCTTCAAAGACACCTCCTCCAACAGCCCTGGGATAGAGGTAGATTCTATGAAAAGAGATGACGTCAGAGGTTTTTAAAACTCTGAGTTTTACACAAAATCACATTAGTGAGGTTGCTTATCCAATTAAACAGGACTGTTCTGCAGTTTTTAATCACCATCCCAGAGTTCTTCTTTAACAAATGAAAGGAAGAGTATGCTGGAGAAAGCCAATTAGAATGCATCAGCCATTTAAGGCCTGGTCTAAGTGCCTAGACTCCTCTATTCTTGTGGGAAACGGAAGGATTTCCTTAATATCGCACATGGCTTGAATATTCCTTAACTGCCTGGGTCCATCAGATTTGACCAGGACTGTGAATAGACAAATCTGCTGCAAACAAACTGTAAACAGATGATTTACCAGGCAGTCTGATCTTTAGATGTATGAGCAGCTATTTATCTATTATGCGCCATTCACATTATCGTTCCCACTATGCAATCCTGACAGCACGATTTTCACACGATTCTGCGTTTCGCATTCACTTGAAAAGAAGCTCCTGCTCCTTTTTGGGCGACACTCGTCAAGGGGTGTTTTTAAAAGGCATGGTTTACTGTGACTGCCGCTCAATCCGAGTGACATTCGCAGCAGAATCCCTAAATGTTTGGGGTGCCACTGAAGGATAATGGCACCCAAATGATCGTTGTGCTGCAATTGCTACTCAATCTGGAATCGCAGGCAGAACCATGGCGATTCTGCCTGCGATTCCAAATCCTGGAGCCTGAAGGCAGAACAAGGAGATCAAACAAACCGGTTTTCTCATTTACAGTAACACCATTAAGCACGTAAATGCAGGTGGGTAACCAATTTTTTTTGGGGGGGGGGGGGAGGTTAGGCTCCATGCACACTAGCTTATTTTTAGCTCCTAACAGTTACTTATTAACTTTTTTATTTCCTGCTCCAAGAAGAAAATAGTGTTATCCTATGTGTCCATGCACACTATTGTAGGCTAGGAGCATTTTTCAAGTTTCAGCTTCTAGGAGCAGAAAAAAAAATGCTTTTTTTTGTGTTTTTGGGAGCAATTTGTCAGCAGAAAAAACCGCTGAACACTCCTAAACACTACTACATGTACTGTAAAAATGCCAATGTTCTTAAACACTACTAAAAACCGCTATTACCAGCATTTTTTTATCCAGTGGTTTTATTTTTATCTTGAAAAAACCGCTAGTGTGCATGGAGCCTTAACAGGAAATTGAACATCAAAACATTTGGAACAAGCTCACTGGGGTTGGTTTATGAAACAGAAGTACAGAACAGAAGAGTGGAATTTATGTCCATGCAACCAATCAGAATTCATGCTTTGTTTTTCCAGTATAGCTGAGAAAATGAAAAATGTCTTCCTATAGTCAACGCCACTTCTTTCATATGATGCAAATATTCTAGATTAGACTCAATATGTGAAAAACAATTACAATGTTATAAAAAATATAAATGGCAGATAGTGAACATGCTCAGACAGAAACAAGAATACACAAGCAGAAATAAGCCTATTTACTAGGCTTGAACTTTACTCCCTGTCAAAGACATAACATATTTGAGAAATATATTAATACAGCATCAGAAACATTTTTTCCAGACTAAGCATAATAAAACCGTCATTACTAGGACTTAGAAGTAGATGGTTGTAAATGTTATTTGGGAAGAGTGGGTACAGTCAGAAGAAATGTATTTAACACTTGGCTGTGTGTAGGAAGATTCCAGGAAGTCTGTTGGCAGTCTGGAATAACTCAGCAGAAAATATTATACATATTTTGTTATGGCTCAATTTACAATGTTTAAAGTGCTTGTAAAGGCTTAAGGTTTTTTTTTTACCTTACGCATTCTATGCATTAAGATTAAAAAAAAAAACCTTCCAGTATTAGCTCCCTCCAGCACCACTCAGCCCCCCCATCCCACAAATATTAACCTAGCTCTTCTTTTCACCCAGCGCTGTGCCCAAGAGCAGCATCGCTGCTCTCTCTCCCCTCACAGGCAGAGATACCAGCAGTAGCCAATCAAATCCTGTGAGGAGGAAGCAGAGCCAAGCCGCGCTGTTTGAGTCTGTGGACACACAGAGCCCAGGTCAGGAGCAAGTTTGCATGTGGTAAGCACTTGTTATGGGGGAAGACACAGAAAAGGAGGAACCAAGACCACCAGCAGGGGACCACAAAAGGGGGGATTTGGGGCAGCCCTGTGCAATACCATTACACAGAGCATGTGAATATAATCTTATTTAAATTGATTTTAAATGCCTTTAATGCTTTAACCACCTCAATACAGCCGTACATATATACAGTCACATAGTGAGGTTGTTATATCATGATCATGGCTGCAAACTAGTCTTGATCCTGGTGTGTTTTTTTTTTTTTTTTTAGAACTGGTGATTATCTTTAGTGTAAAAGTGATCCAAGCAGCAATAAAGGGGGTCCTCTCCTGTCGCCATCCGAGCAGTAGCATCGAATACACTGTGCAAAGAGGAAGGAATGGAAGTTTTTCCCACCCCCCCCCCCTTCTGTGACATCAGAAACTGGAAGCAACAAGGATTTAGTCACTTCTGCTTGTCAGTTTGTTTACAAGCTGTAAAGCAGTTGATCAAACCAATCTTGATTTAATTAGCTGCTTTGGAGGGCAGAAGAAACAAAAATTAACATAGGTCCCACCTGCATATGTAAATCGAAATCACACCACACGTGAGATATCGAAAGTATCCAATATTGAAATATGAGATAATTTAATGTACCATAATATATAGTCATTCCCCTGGCATGTGCAATTTTAAAGTTTTGTTTCTATTTACTCAGAGTAACATCTTTTATATTTTACCAAAAAATGTGTATTATATTGCGTTTATTTTCACTAAAGTTCATTAAAATTAATTTTTTTCTGAAAATTTGCACTTGATAAACCACTGTGCAAATATCAAGTGATAATAAAGTAAAAAAAAAAAAAAAATCGCAACACTCAGAATTATATTCTCCAGGGCCTCTGCTGACAAAAATGTGTGGGAATTCCAAATAATTTTCTCATTTCTAATTGCTCATTTCCCGAAGAGATAAGGCCATCTTAGTGCTCTTTTTTTCTCCCCTCCTTAGGCTTAACATGGCTAAAGAAAGTTCTGCAGAGACTGGCCATATACTGATCAGTGTGTAGCCCTGATCATTTTATTTGGACAGCATCAGGTCTCACTATCAGATTACAATATCCCTGCCTCCCTGCCTAGTGGGGTGAGTACTCAATCCACCTTGTGTGCATGGGGAAATCTGTTAGGGCAAATTCGCACTAGAGTGACAGCTGCCAAACTGCTTTAACTCTCCGGCAGCTCTTCGTTCCCGACTGTGGTCAGGGGCAGTGTGCTGCGTGATCCAGAGCACCACACAGAGCTCACTTTTTTTTTTTTGTTTGTTAGAAAAAGTTTACGAAAAAGTACATTTCCTTCATGTTACTGTAGAGCAGCACGATGCACTGCTGTACAGTGAAATGTGACTCTGTAATGAATACTGCAATAAGATGCAGAATGTCTACATGTTATCATAGCTCTGGGGTTTGTCACTGTTAATGTGACACACAGAAAACTATTTTCTGTGTCCTTGTGGTGACAGGCAGTTTACAATGTAGCAAACGCCTGTCAACACACTATGTGTAAATTCACCCTTAGTTTTTTTTCGTTCAGCCTCCTGATTGAAAAAGAAAAAAATATGGCCAGCTTTAGAGATATCCAAAATAATTTTGTATGAAAGATCTGGCAACAGTTTGCTTGTGCCTATACATCCAACGGTAGTTACTGTAATAATTTCAAAGGCCATCCGCATACTACTTGGAAAAGCAGCAGCAGGATCACCCTAGAAATGCGGTATTCATGCTGCAAGGATGTCATAAGATGCAGTAATTTGCACACAAGCACAATTAGAGAAAAAAATTCAGTGTGAGTGAAAGCAACATGAACACAACATGCTTGCCTAATTTGAATTGAATTGTACCAGTCACATTACACATTAAAGTTCAGTAGTAGTTTCTAAAGCATGTATGTGGAGGAAGCCAAAGATATTTTGCAGCTCGCAAACAACATGGCAATTATATCTGCACGAGAGCAATGAGTCTGCTTTCTGTATCTGCTGAAGTTATCTAAATTCCACAAAAGGGCCCATTTTTTGACATCTTATTTTATATTTATATTGACGAGCAACGGTTCAAGCAGTCAGAGACTTTCAATATCACACTAGGAGATGCTGGAAAATCTCCCTGAAAATGGGTCTGATCTTTTCTCTGCTGTGGAGAACAGAAAAGGATAAAAGACCACAACAGGTCCTACCATTCACACTACTTGTTCAAAAGACAGAAAACAGATATGCCCATCTACAGTACATCCATCCATACAAACTGAACTGAAAGCAAAGGCAGCAATATCTGCTCGCCAAACCACAGTAGCAGGGTGTTACTTTTATTCTTTATTTTTCTAAAGTAGAATTAATTTTTTTCATTTTGGATAGAGTAAGGGGGGGGGGGGTTAAAACCCCTATCAATTCTCTGTGTCCCATTTTGGAGATTTTGCTTCACTTCCTCTCCCATAGCCAAAACAGGAAGTGAGAAGAAATCCCTCCAAAGTGAGGGAATCCCTGGTTGTCACCAGGGACTCCCAAACAATTGTAACCATTGGACAATTCCCCTTGATTCCTGGTGATAACCCAAAAATTCCCAAAATGAGATTTTCTTTTACTTCTATTTTGCTGATAATGGTTAACAAAATAAATAGAAAGGGTGAAGCTCCCTAATGGTGAAACGAACAGCAATAAACCTGTTCTAACTTCTCTCCACTCTATCCAAAACCAAAAAAAAAAAAAAAAGTTTTGACTTTAGCTATACCTTAAGGGGCCACAGTGTTGTTAAGGTTAAAGTAGCATAATGACAGCATTTGTAAAAAATATATACACTCCCTACCTAGTTTCACCTACCATCCAATATGTGACTATTGTGCTCATGCAGCTCTGAAAGGACTCACTAGGAATTTAGTGTCTTTCAGGTGAAACCACAGCACAGCGACACAGGCATCTAACACACGGAAGTATCAGGTGCCTAATTTTGTACCATACCATGTAGCTCTTGAAAGAGTGAAGAATCCATTAAATGGAGGCTATACTGGAATGTATAGTACATGTATGTTAAAGAGACACTTGTAGCTAGGCTGCTTGTATCCTAATGACAGTGCCTAATTAAGCTGATAAACATACTGTTACAGTGTTGGTCAGTACAAAACTCAATCATTCTGTTCTGATAGATATTGGTGAGCTTAACAACCCAGTGGCTTCTTTCATCTTGTAGACACTTGAGTGCTAAGGTAATAAATGTGTTAACAGAAATATATTGGAAAGTGCTGCTTTTATACATCAGTAAAAGTGAGAGGAAATCGTACAACTAAATAATATTGTCACTGACAAAACTAAAAATATAAGCTGGCTGCTAATGACAATGCTAACCTCCATTTTTACAGAATATCTTTTAACAAAATAATTTTAGACAGCGACAAATCAAGACAGGACAATATAAAAACTCACCGTCTGTTTTGAGAAGAGAAAGCAGGAAGAAAGAACAGAAAGCATAAGAAAAAAAAAACAAAAACAGAAAATGCAGAAAAAAAGAAGAGCATAAATGTATATTCTAAGAAACAGAAAGACACAAAGGAATAGATTAGAACATAAATTAAGCAAAACAGGATCAAGAGTTAAGCCTTTCAACATGTAGTAGGAAAAAAAAAAAACCTATGCACTAATCCAATATTCAAACTACTACTACGGAAGAAACGAACAGAATCAGTTTGATTTTCAAACATTTTTACAAATATCACTGGCTCTACAAACATCTTAAAGCAGCATTAAGCCCACTAGTTTAAGGCCTCGTTCACACCATGGTGCAGGAGTGTCAGTTTTTCTGTAAGCGTTCTGCAGGGGCACAACAAAACCAATTGTTCTCTCTGTGCACCGTTCACACAACACCAGTATCACCTGCAGATTTTTTCTGCGCAGGAATCTGCAACGTGTATAAAACTAATTGAAGCATGCATGAAAACTGATGTAAACTGATGTCTCGGCAAGTGAAAACTGCACGTCAGTTTCCATCAGTTTTTCTGCAAGTATAGTGTGAAGGAGGCTTTATGGTTTTCCAAAACATTTACATTCAAGGCATGCTGTGAATAGTAACTGTTAGGTCCCTTTCACACAAACGACCAATTAGGGCCACCTGTCAGTTTTTCAGGCAGACCCAATCAGACCCTCCATTCACCTCTATGGAGAAGCAGGCGTAAACAGACATGTGTCTGTTTACACCCACATACATCCAATCTGATCACGGACACATGGGGATCCATTCCCCTTCTTTCTAGCGATCAACCCTGTTCACATTTTGCGCTTGAGATAGTTTTTTTTTTTTTTTTCGGGCTCCCCCCACCTACCCCATCAACTTCTGTTTTCTTGGAACGAGTCCCAAGTTGCAATCATGTGCATTGCTCTATACACACTACAAATCCCACAGTCCATACTCCATCTTGGCAATAAGAGAAGGTGACCATGTTCCTACATGCAGTGGAACCACTGAGAATGAACAAAATCACCATCTAAATGGAAAGTTATATTTTGGCGGTGGCCAAGAGCAATTGAAGATACTTAGGACTTTTTGGGTTAAGAACACAAATTTAAACAGATTTTTTTCTTAAACCAGAGTTTAGTGTTACTTTAAGCATGCTATTACTGTCAGCAATACTTGTTAAAATGGAATAATGAGTACCGCAAGGGCACATTCTGAGTGTTGGTAGGTTGTGAGCACATGGCTGAAGCAGCCTGACAACCTCTCACTACTAAAGTTTGAATAGCAAACAAATAAGACCGTAAACTTAGAAATGGTTAGGCCTAGATCACACAAGCTTTAGCACGGTGTGAATACCGAGCCTTTGCTGAGCTTTCGGCAAGCTTTGTTAAAGTTTTTTAAAGCTGCAATTTAGTCAAAAAGAGGAACAGTACAAGACACAGAGTATTTGTGCACCATAGGCCTGTACCTTAAGCTGACTTAAGTGGACTTTTCCACTCTATAAATCCTCAGTTTTGAAGCAAGCAATGCAAAGTAAACCAAGGAATGGAAGGGAAGGTGGCTTCTGTCATGTACTGTACTCCAAGATAAGAAATTTACAGGTTGAAAATGCCTCTTATCTTAATCGTATAGTACAGGACACAGGCAGCGAGTCCATATGCAATGGGATGCCCACAAGCAATGTATAGGAAGGGTGGGTAACAATAAGGCAAACACAACTGTTTGAATTACACTAATTGGCCCTTAAAAATGTTAGCTCGTATGTTTGGCCTTATTCTATATGGTTTTTATTTTTGTAGGCCTTGTTACCTCATTATTTACCACCTATATTCCTCCAGATGGCCCCTCCTTTGTTTTAAATTGAGTGGCCTCGGCATCTACTCGGTAGACTCTAGGACCTCTATTTCTTTAACAAACTCAGTATCTCACATGTAGGCATTTGAAGCAACTGGACTCATGACATGATTATACATGTATGGACATGGTCCAACTATATATTAGTATGGTATAACATGTACCTGTATTTTTATTTGTAACATAGATTTTGTATTTCTCAGAGAGCCGCTGCAAGAACCTTGCAGTCAAAAGCTGCATTGGCAGACTGGATGTCCACCTGGTAACAGTAAAAGCACAGGAGGAGGTTTCTCTTTAAGAACGTAAGCACTGGCAATCAGATTTCATACCAATCATGCAATGGTGGATTTTAAAGCAGGGTGTCCCTCTCCAAATTGCTGGACAGTAAATTCTGTCCAAGCTGATTTGGTTCGCTTCCTTCAAGGCAGCCAAACCCTGATTGGGCGCTGCAGGGCCAACCTGACTGCTCTAAACTCCAAGAAAATGGTGGGCAGCTTGGCTTCCCTCAATGACTGTGTTCTTTGGACTATGGCAAACTGCAACAGATGTTTCCCCACTCTTATGATAGAGATTGCCCCTACAATGTAAAGAGGATGTTGGGGAAGGGTTTCTGGGCTTGTTGGGTCAAGCCTTGCACCATGAGGAAGAAGTGAACTTAGGTTTTGAAGTTGAAGCCTGATTAGAGTGGTGCTCTGCGACTAGGAGATCTTGAGGAAAGTGGTATTAGAACCTTCCACTGTGTAAGTAAAACCCTCCCACCTGTGACTTTGGCCACTCGGTCACGTGTTTCACCAGACATCTTCCTTGAAGAGGCATACATTTGAGAAGACCTTTGCAGACACTTCAGTTGTCCAAGTTTTAGCCATGAGATTCTGCACGTGAATGGATATTAGAGCCTTTAGGAAAACTTGTCACATGACATGTTCTAGGACATCTACAAAGAAAAGCAAAGCAAAAGGAATTTGCTGCAATTGCTCTGTAACAGCACTATTCTGAAATACAGGTTTATGCTGGTTGTTCATTGTCCTAGTCCATGAACAGGAAATGTTTTATAGGTCTCCTTGTACCCGAAGGGGAACAGCAAAATGGAGGAGAGTCAGGTTGTACAATGCCAAGGCTTTTGCGAACAAAGGCAGTGAGCTTTTCAAAGCTAGCAAGCATGTTGCATGATTAGGTGAAAATCTGGGGAAGAAAATACTTCCACAGCTTCCTCCAGTGCTACCTCAATATCCTCTTCATTCTCTTCTGTTTCTGCATCCTCTAGAACTGGAATATCGGGTTCCAAGTCCAGGTTGAGAAACAGGAGTAGGTGAAGAGGCCTGGTGTTTTTGATCCCTGGACAAAGATAGCGCATTAAGGCCATAATCTGTTCGAGGAAAATTGTCAAATAGGCCACTTGTTGCATGCCTGAAAGCGCTAGAATCAGATGCTGAGACCAGTGTTAAAGCTGGTTCTTGCTCTAGGATCCATCTATACATCGTCACTCTGAGGTTGAGTGTTGTGCGGTTCTTTGGCAGAGTCAATGTTTTCCTGCAATTTCAAGTTGACTCTCTTTCACCTGTTCTCCGCCATAGCTACAAATGAAGGTAATCCCCTGTGGGGTACTCATGGAATAGGCTGTGGAATAAAGTGTGTGTCTGTAAGAAAAGTGTGGTAACCCAGGTGCAGAAGTAACATTAAAGTGTGTGACCAGTGGTGTGATGTAACACCCAGTCATCCACCTGAGACTGAGCTCTGAGTGTTTGCATTTTAGCACCAAGCTGGAAAAGTTTACACTGCGAGGTGAATTCAATCCAAACAGAGCATAGCTTTTACAGAGATGGTCAAAGTTACAGGGTGACCCTGTCTTACCTGTCCGTGATGCTGGACTGTAAATAAAGTCCATGCTTCACCAGTCAAGGTGGACATACCTCCGAAGGGGTTTTCAGGGAACTGAGTTCCACAGCAATGCACCACAACACTGGACCTGTATAGTACCCTGCCGACAACTCATAAAATTGCCCCGAATGCCAAAAAAGCTACCATGCAGGATCTGGTGCCTGATGCAACATTACAGGCCATCCCTACATAGTGTGGTCCAAGCACAGCTTCCAAGGTATAACCAAGGTTGCGTTGATCTGGATACATTGCTTCTGTGCTGGCATAAGAAGACAGTGAGGGCCTGATCGAAGAATGGCAAGATAAAATGACAAAGAAAAATAATAGAGTGGTTAAGCTAATGAAAGATCCATCACCTTCAGGCTAGGGATGCACCGATAACGATACCAGTATCAGGATCGGTGACAATACAAAGTATTTTCATGAGTACTTGTGAAAATACTCCAAATACCTTAACCAATACTTTGCTGTGCGATTTGCGTTAATGGGCACAAATTGCACTGCAAAGATTAGCATGCAATTTGAACAGGTTGTCATGGCCTGAGTTCACACAGGAACTGTGTGGGAAACCTCCCTGCAGGCATCCCATGCGGAGTCTCAGTGGTAGGAGAGGAAAGTGTCAGGGATTTTAAATCTCCACCACTTTCTTTCCTCTCCTTGCAGTGATGACAGTTCAGGCTGAAGAAGGACTTTTGATTGGTCAACACCGTCACATGGATGGTGCTGACCAATCAGATGCCGTCTAGCCCGAACTGTCTTCTTTCCCCTCCTTGCAACAATGACAGTTCAGGCCGGAGGACTTTTGATTGGTCTGCACCGTCACATGGGGACGTAAGAGTAGGGGTACATCTGTTGCAGTTTGCCATAGTTTAAAGAATACAGTCAGTGAGGGAATCCAAGCTGCCCATCAAATCCTTAGAGTTTAGAGCAGTCAGGTTCGCCCTGCAGCACCCAATCAGGGTCTGGCGGCCTTGAAGAAAGTTAACCAAATCATCTTGGACAGAAATTTATTGTCCAGCAATCTGGAGAGTGACACCCTGCTTTAAAGTCCACCATTGCATGATTGGTATAAAATCTCCAGCGCTTACATTCTTAAAGAGAAATCTCCCTCTGTGCTTTTAGTTTACGTTTTGCCAGGTGGACATCCAGTCTGCCAATGCAGCTTTTGACTGCAAGGTTCTTGCAGCGGCTCTCTAAGGTTGGGTCATCTGACCCTTGTTGTGACATGAACGGTGCTGACCAATCAGATGCGTCTTGCCTGAACTGTCATCGCTGCAAAAAGAGGAAAGAAAGTGGCAGGAATTTCAAATCCCCGCCACTTGCTCTCCTCTCCTACCACTGAGACACAGCATGGGATGCCTGCAGGGAGGTTTTCTGCACCGCTCCTGTGTGAACTCAGGCTATGACAAGCCTGGGTTCACACAGGAGCAGTGGGGAAACCACATGCAGTTTGGACAGGAATCGCATTCCTGTTCAAATAGCATTCTAATCTTTGCAGTGCAATTTGCATCCATTATTGCACATCGCACAGCAAAGTATCGGTAATCGGTTTTGACAAGATCTTAACCAAAAGTAATAGGTACTCATACTCACCGATAAAAACTGATATCCCTACTTCAGACACTAGCATAAAACCGAGGACTCACAAAACTGGGTAACGTTATAGGGGAGGCATCCAGGGGGTGTAGCCTCTAAAGCTTTGCCAGTGTCCATTTAGGACTGAAGTTTCATGTCTACAACCCATGGTGTACGAATACTCTGCCTGTCTTTTACTGCGCAACTAACATAACAACTTAGCCCCTATAACCGTAGTCACATCACTTACCTGTAATGAAGGATACCCCAAGTCTGTCAGGCAGCTGAATCCTGTAGAAATCTTCTGTGTGGTGATGATAGGTCCTCCTACTGCTGGACTTCCAGTTCTGAGGGATTTAACAGCTCAGAATCTTCTATGAACTGCAGCAAAAAAGTTCCCAGCAGTGATCCATTCATTCTTCTCTCCTATCTCCATTGAGAAAGCCTGTGCACTGATCACACTGAATGTAACACAATCCGTGAATGGAGGAGAATCTGATGATTGACAAGATTCTCTTCCCCATTCACAGATTGTGTTACATGTATTGTAATCAACGCACAGGCTTTTCTCAATGAAGGAAGGGGCCATCCGCCTTAGGGAGTTTTGTCATTGCAGCTCACAGAAGACTCAGCGTTATTAACTCCCTTAGCACCAGAAGCTCAGCAGCAGGAGGACCTGTCATCATTGCACAGAAGATTTCTACAGGATCCAGCTACCTGACAGACACAGGACATACTTCATTCCAGGTACGTGATGTGATTGCAGCTATAGGAGCAAATTATTTTTTGACCAAACTTCAGTACCATTTAGCACTAGGGAATGTTTAAACACAGACCTTAACGGGAGTGCTGACTGTTGCTTTAAAGAAGCTTCTAGCAGGCTTCAGAAGGTTTTCAACAAGCTTCAAGCAGTACTGAAGCCTGCTAACAGCTTGTTTAAGTGACAGTCAGAGCTCCCATTAAGAGCTGTGTTTAACATTTTCAAACAGGAGCAGAAGGTACCTTAAAGGTTTCAAGAAAGCTTCTCGAAGCTTGCTGAAAGCTTTGATCAGATAGCTAAAAGCTTCATAAAATCTTGCTGGGCACACTGCTCTTATACAAGCCTGTGTGAACTAGGCCCTAACAAGCAGCTGTTTTCAGACAGACACTGGGATGTAGCCTACAGTATTTGACTTATGTTCACCTCAAACTCTCCTGTTCAAAATAATGGAGCTGTTAGCATGCACTTGTCAAACCTTTTACTACTATTTACTTATTGTTTTTGGTTTTACCAAACTTTGGATACTTACCAATCACTTACCAGATGACAGGACAATGTTATAGACATTCAGTAATTGAGAGAATATATAATAAAATCCTAAACTATGGGGCATATTTATAAAGCAGTGGATGTGATATTCACTAAACATTCAACACAGGTAAATCTATTGCTGTAATGTAATTTAAATCACACACACCAGGAAAATGTACCTGCACTGACTGCTTAGTGAATGTCACATACACTACTTAATAAAATATATCTTTTTTCCAAACTAGGGCAAACTTTAGTTTCACATGGAATATCCCACTGACGTCCTACTGCTGTTCACATGCTAATAGTATGAGGGGGTCAAAAGTTAAAAGGAGCTCCAGCTTTAGGATAAGACTGTACAAAAACAGTAAAAATAGCCAGTTCTTGCAATTGTTTTTATGTGGTAAAGCCCACAAAACTGCTCCCTCAAAATCAGTACCAGATATTTCCAGTTTATATATAAACGTGGAATATAACATTTTAACACAAAGCAATACCATACATTGGAAACCATAATAGTGACAAAGAAGAAGAAAAAAAAAAGCGTTAGAACATTTTTTTATTACTGTATGTCACAAAGAATTTACAGCAAGCTTTCATAATGATAGTTACCCATCGACAAAATGCAAGTATATAAGAGAAGACACACAGTACACTTGCAAATAACTGGTGTTTCTTCTTAGAGAAATGCAAGGAAAAGCCTGGGACTCCAACATTCCACATGAATGGAATTGAGTAAAAACATCTGACCTGGTGGCCCTGATGAAATAATGCTCTTTTCAGTTCATTGCAAATTCTCCACCACTACCCACCACCGCCCCTCAGGAACATTAACCCTGCCAGCAACAAGGAACTACTGCAAAAAAAAGCCTTTTCAGAAAGTCTGAGAAAACATCAACAGTTTAGCTTTCTATAAACTCCACTGAAAAGATACAAGACAGCCTCTTACTCAGCTTAATGAATGGAACATTTCAGGACTTCAGATTCCAATGGTCCAGCTGTCACTTGAATCTTGCATCATTTTGTTCAGCCTCATTTATTACCACCACTATACTCTTATGCAGGGGATTAATGTATATAGTTTGGGTATACTGCAGTAGTATTAGAACTTCTCTCTGGCTTCTATTGATACCTGTGTCCCCACTGGGGTGATTTTCCCTCACTTCCTGTCCCTACGACAAAAAACAGGAGTTCCTACCATCACAGAGAGAGCAAGAAAAACCAGAGTATCCAAACCTGTCTGACTTTACAAATAAAAAAAACCAACGCATCAAAAACACACTGGAACGCACCAAAAACACGCATGCAAAAATGCATCTGGACTGCATTTCTATAGTGTAAACCTGCCCTCAAAGCGATCGGTTTAGTTCCATTTTAAGAACCAGCTGAAATTAGTACAGTGTATGGCCAGGTTAAGGCTGGCCATGCACATAAAACTCTCTCATTCATTCCCGTGGGCTGTAAGAGAGAAATCAATGGTTTCCTACATCCATGCTGAATAGAGTGGATGAAAGAATCTCCCCTGACAGCTTTTGTATTCTGACAGTGGCTTTTGTCACAGCTGTCAGAATATCTGACATGTGACTGTATCCGATTGGCTGCAGTCACTGTTTGGCAGAAAATTCCTGCTTGGTCCCTTCAATTTTCATACTGAAATCTGTCAAGCCAGGTGATACTGACAAGGCCACCCCATGGCTCAAATTTCTGCCAATTCAGCAGTAATTGGATGGGATTAGAACCATGTCTGGCCAGCATTATTAGTTCCAATGTAACAACTGTCCTCTCCATTTCAAAAATCTTACGGTATACAAACTGTACATTTTTCAGGTCACTGTCTGCTATAGTTGATGGCATACTGTGCTTGTCATGAAGCCCCAAGGAACCCTTCCAGACCTATCCAACAAAGAACAGAACAATCAGCAAAATTCAACATGCCTGTAGAAAAATATTGTAATGAATATTTCACTCATCTGACTTCAGTTTCCTGAAACTCAGTTGTAGAAGTCCTTTTTGGTTAGACTGTTCATTTTGCACTGCCTTATCTTAAAATAACCTAACCCTTTTTGAAATGTTATCCATCATACACGGACACATTTTCGGCAAATCTTTTCATGGCCTTCCACAAAACGGCTGGCTTGAGTCCTAGCTGAGCTAGGCTCCAACCTAAATAAATCTGTTCCACAGTTTTCCTTATGACCTTCCTCATCTTCCCCAGAAGAGGCACCTCCCAGTTGCAAAATAAGCTACTGCTCAGCCCCAGCTTCTACTACTCAGCTGACTGACAGCTTCATTTATTCTGAACACGATCTGAAGAGAGTAAAATGTATGTGGAAAACATTCCCAAAAATGGATACCTCAGGTCAGATTTGAAGCCGGTGTCTAACCAACTACTTTCATGGAAAGATGCGCATAAACAGGCATTTTTGGCAAATGATTTTAACTGCATCAGGCCAATGGCTGAACATCATTCACAAGCAGAAAGGTCTTTAACCACTTCCCGTCTGGCCCATGTATATAAATGGCTAGACAGGAGAACTGCAGGGACGAGTGTCCGTTTATAAATGGTCTCCTCGCTCCCTGCTTGTGCGCGCTCCCTGGGAGCGCGCAGCATCTTGATCCGGTGCCCGTTGTGTTCTTCGGACACAGTGGAACACCGGTCATTGTATGGGACCTCTGTGTGAGGTCCCGATCATGTGATCACTGATTGGCCAATCAGTGATCACATGAAGAGTAGTAAGCAAGATGTCACTTCTGACATCATTGCTTACTACATGTAAAATCTGTGAATGATCACAGAGGTCACATGGTACAAGGCTATTCACAACAGCCTTGTACCATGTGACAAGCTGTGAACAATGCAGCTCACACAGTATTTCTCAATGGCTGCAAGAATGCAGCCAGAGAGAAGGAGAAAGTATTGCTTTTACAGCCTTTATGGGTGTAAAAGCAATAAAAGTTAAAAAATAAAAAAATATTCATCACCCCCAACTAGTAGTACAGTGTCACTATGGTGACACTGTACTGCTAGGGTGACAGTATGTAAAAAAAAAAAAAAATGAAAATAAAATAAAAACGTACAAAAAAAAAAATTTGAAAATTATCTGGTTATAAACAAATTTGGGATTTTTTTTTTTTTTTACTAAAAAGATAACTGAATACATTTGGGCCAAGATTTATGAAGAAATATTATTTACTTGCAAACTTTTATAAGAAAAACTTTTTTTTCTAAATTTTTGGACTTTTTCACTTATATAGCAAAAAAAAAAAAAAAAAAAAAATCCCAGTGGTGAATAAATACCACAAAAATAAAGCTTTATCGGTCCAAAAAAAGATGTTAAAAAATTCATATGGGTATAGTGTTACATGATCGCGCAATTGTCATCCAGCTGAAAGCTGAAATTTGGCCTGGACAGGAAGGGGGTAAAAGTGTCCGGACTTGAAGTGGTTAAAGGATAGGTTCACCTTTTGTAACATGTTACGCTCAGGGTCTGATATGTTAATGTTGCAGCAGCCCCTGTCCCCCCTCTCCAATCCCATGTTGTGACTGCGGACCAAAGATCCCCTCCCCACACCTGCTGTCACAATTTTAAAAAACTAAAGCCGTGTGGGGCTCTGCCCACCTGGCCATGTCATTCATTCACAGAGTTCTGTGAATAGTAGAACTACAACTACTGTCATCTATTGCAGCTAATGGCTTGTAGTTCCAAATGAACTACCAAGGCACTGGTGAGTGCTCAAGGTAGTTCATTGATGCTTCCTGACCTTCTGTAACTGCCTGCCTACGAGGTACAGCCAGACAGCTACACTGACAGCTGGCAGGAGCCTGAGACTGCACCCGCGATCTACTAGTCACTGGTGGAATGCATTACAGGCTCCTGGTAAAAAAAAAAATAATAAATGCAAATTTTTTTTTCACCCAAAAAAAAGATGTGCATTTATTTATTTTTACAAAGGTGAACTTAACCTTTATTAAAGTGCCGATTGCTGAGATCTGAAGACAACAGGGTACATCAGCTACAATAACACCATTATTGTTTTTTGTACTGCAGGCAAGGAATTTCTTTTGAAGCCTCTACACCACAGACAAAGCCAGTAGGTAACAGAAAAGCACAGTGGTGTATCTCAGCATTAGAGCAATAAATGTACTGTTTATCCTGTAACAGGCATATTTAGAACATCTAGATGTGTTTCTATTTACATTCTAATCTGCATTACAAAACTAGAGAAAGTGGCTCAGATACAGGTAAACTTTTGCGAATTAAAATGAAAAGGATAACCATTTCAGGAAACATTCTTGCTAGGCCCTGTTTACAACTATGCTTTTGGTGCATTAAAAAAAAAAAAAACCTGATTGCTGCATCACACATGCTAAATTGAAAATTATTTGAAAATGTAAAAGTTGTTGTAAAGGTTTTTTTACCTTAATGCATTCTATTCATTATGGTTAAAACCTCTTTGCTGCAGGATCCCCCCCCCCCCTTCCTTATTTTTACATGAGCCCGATCCTATGCAGTAAAGTGCACGAGAGCTGGAACTCTCGCTGCCGTTTCTCTCCTCACTGGGCAGATTGATAGCAGCAGGAGCAATTGGATCGCGTTGCTGGCAATCAAATGCCTGGATGGGGGAGCAGGGGCAGGGCTGAGCAGCCCGGAGTGTGTCAATAGATGCAGACAGGGCAGCTCAGGAGTGAGCCTGCACAGGTGCCCCCATAAAAAGTGGCTTTTAATGGGAGCACTCACCGAAGAGGAGAAGCCTGGAGAGCTGGGGGGACCCCGGAAGAGGAGGATCAGGGCTGCTCTCTGCGAAACTATTGCCCATTATTTTAATTAAAAAAGTGAAGGTTGAACGTTACTTAAAGACCCCTAAAACTATATTATACCCTAAAGTCTGTGGACAGACAGGTGTAAACGCACTTTACAAAATGAACACACCATAATAGAATTAAATCTATATTGATGGGCTGTAAAAGTTTTAGAGCCCGTTTCATATTGGGCAGATTCCGTTTCCGAAACGCAAGGGATCTATTAGCTGATCCCCTGCTGATAGGAGCAGAGCGGGCAGATTACACCTGCCTACCTCTGGGTCCACTACAAAAAATAAAAAAAGGCAGAGGTTTCCATCTTCTTTCTCTTAAGCGGAGTGGATCGAAGGTAGCCAGGTGGAAAGACAGTGGGGTCCATTCACTCCCAGCCGCTCATACAGCAGAGCAGACTCTGTCTGTATCTCTTCTGCAGAAACTGATAGGACATGAAAGTGTCATCTGCCCCCTCTTCTCCGATCAGCAGGGGATCAACTCACAGACCTCCTGCTGTTCGGCATGGAATCCGCCCCGTGTGAAAGGGGCCTGAAAATGTACTGTCTATTAATTTAGATTTATCTCTACTGTGATGAGTTCTTTCTGTGTGGTTAATTCACAATATTAAAGTGCATTAGGATTAATTAGTTTAAGGCAACCTACTCATTTTGAATGGGCTCTCCGTGCACCACAACAGTACTAAGAATGCACCTAAAAAGCAGGTCTGTTGTGGTTTTCTGGCATGCCATCACTTCTTCCTACATAATAATGGCCCTAGAATGTGTTCTGTCTATGATGCACGTGAAAATGTTATTATTCATTTTATTGTGCTTTATGCTAACCAAATATGGAGGGTGCCACTGCTGACCTTCTTCTGTGTAAAAAGTTAAAGCGGAACTTCAGGTTCAATCCAACTAATGTTAAAGTGGAAGGAAAGGCTTGCCTTCTGAGATCTTCCTTCTGTCAAACACCCCAAAATTAATACAGTGTTCTGTTTAAAAGTTTTAAAAACATGTTTTTTTTCTACCTTTTTGCAATGAAACTGCTCCTGCTTTTAACATTATTCAAGCCGTGAATTGCCAGGTGTGTCTAATGTGTCCAAATGGCATCACAGATGGAGCTGAACTTGGTGGGGATGTGGGCGGGACCAGGTGGGATAGAGGTCGGGCCAGGCAGGACATACAGGAGAGGGGCGGGCCAAGTAGGACAGAGGAGGATCTGAGCAGGGCAGAGGCAGGGTTAAGCAGACTGTGCTGTAATGACTATACACAGACACCAACAACAGTTTAGGGAAGTGTCTTTGATCAGCCACACATCTGTATTGGTTAGACTGAAGATATTTTTTATTTATCACACATAATAAGCAAAGGCAGATTCTGATTTTTAACTGAAATTCCAATTGGAAATTGCCCCCCATCCCGCTAACACCTATAATAACTATGCTGTGAAAGAAAGATCTGTATACTTACCTATTTTCAGGCCGCTCCCCAGCAGGCTCTCCTGGCCCCTCCTTCCTGTCAAGTGCCCCCATAGCAAGCTACTTGCTGTCCATTCACACACGGAGACGTGGCTCAGCCCTGCCCCCTCTCTCTTCTCATTGGCTCACTGGCTGTGATTGACAGCAGTGGGAGCCAATGGCTCCAGTCAATGAGAAGAGAGAGTCCCTGGATAGTCGAGACTCCAGTGCACATCGCTGGATCGAGAGGGGGCTTAGGTGATTAGGCGGGGCTGGTGGGGATGCTGCAAACAGAAGGTTTTTTACCTTCATGTATAGAATGCATGAAGGTAAAAGACCTAGAGCCTTTAGAACCACTTTAACTCCCTGGCTATTTAATCTGCATACTTTTTCTAGGTCAATGACTCAAAGTACTGAAGCTTTCAGTTGAGGCAGATGCGAGCATACTGAGTCACCAATCAGCTTGTTATCTCTAAATAAATCTAACAGACAGATCTACACATTAGAATTCTGAACTCCACCATCCTTGTCATGACCAGGTTTTATGTTGATAGTGCACTGATTTTACATTACAGGAAACTCTGGAGAAAGCGTGAGATTTCTTCCCTTGGCATCATTACAGCTGCAGCAGGAAAAGGTGGGAACTCTCAAGCCCTAACAATCTGAATAAATGAAATGTCAGTTTGTGTGTGTTGACCTTTTAACTATTTTCCACATTGAAGATGGCCATGATTTTCTATAGCCAGTGGACATGGGCAGTTTTACAACCCAGGCACTGGACCCATAGGATATCAACACTTCAGGACCTGGAGATCCTCTACACCTGAGGTCTGTGTGTTCAAGTTATTTGAGGAGGAGGGTGAGTAGGTGTGAAATATGGGAATCAAGCTGTTTATACATGGAGCACATTTTGGCTGGTTCGTGATGAACCCTCCAAAATTTGAGCCATGAGTGGCTCCGTTTACACCCTCACTCCCAACATCCCTGAATCTGAATATTGAAGGAATTCAGAAGAAAACTGTCAGCTAAACAGAAGCTACATCCAATCAGATGCAGCAACTGTTCGAATATTATGACATTCCAGCTGTCAGAATAAATTAGCCAACAGGGGAGAATCCTCCATCCATGCTGTTTAGTGTGGATAGGGGAATCAATAAATTGGCAGCCCAACAGACTGAATGAGATAAATTTTACAGTGTATGGCTTAGGTGTGTAACTGTACCTACTACCTAACTTAAAATCTACCAGTAGGTATTTTCAATAAGTTAACACCAACATTAAAACGCAAATAGCTTGGAGGTTCCTGCATGCCATTCGAGATGTCTTGTAGATCAGTACATTAGTCCATTTCACTAAAACAGAGTATAATTTGTCAGGGCCCCTGTATAAATTGGCCCTAGTGTGTATGCACACATGTGAGACGGGGACGTTAGATAGTAAGCTCCTTGAGGGCAGGGACTAATGTGAATGAAGAGTATGTAAAATGCTGCGTAAATTGCTAGTGCTACATGCACCTATAGGCACCAACTTTTTAACGTAAACTCAAGATATTAAAAACTCCTTTCCTCTTGCTATCCCATCTAACAGTACATGTGCATAGAGACTGCTGTAAGATCTTTATTTTGTATGTCTTTTTCTCATGTCACAGCTCTATTACAATCCAAAGACAGCAGCTGTGAAAGCTCCGTGTAAAACATACTTTACTTTCACTTTAGCTTTCTTAACCATAGCCTGGAGTTCCAGCCTGGCAGGAAAAGAGCCATAATGAAGTCCAATCAGGTGGTTTGGGGTATGTTGGTACCTAAGCTGCACTGCTTAAAAAAAAAATGAGGTCACTGACCTGGCGGTGCGGCAGAAGTGCCTAAATCACAAGATGTAAATTACCACTACATTTTCTAAGAAGATTAGGAATTCAAGCATGGCACTTAAGAGAAAATATGTTAACCTTCTGTTAAGCATGATTTGCAAATTTCTGGTGGGTAGCATTAACACTACCTTATTATGGGTCCTATCACATAAAACACTGCAAGACCTCTGCTGCCTAGGCAGGAAACCACAGCAAGCAATAGTACTGCCATAAAATATCCTTAGAAAACAGTACTTTCCATCACAGTCTCCTGTTACTATACATCTCCTATTGTAACTCTTCTGTCACTTCCCATAATAAACCAAAAACATTAGCATGTTCTCAGTTTGTCAAATTTTACATAGCAATCAAATGATCACCAAACGCACCCTGCCATGCAACCACACCATGCAACACTGGGAGCCACATCGGTGTCTGTGCAGTGGCTGCATCCCAATTGACATCAATGGGACTGCCTACACGGGGGTGCATGGAAAACCAGTGCATTTCTGTGCGTGTAAACAAGGCTTTCCACAGGCATATATTTTAGTACTCCCATGTGAATAAGGCCTAACTGCAAACTGTGGATTAAGATTCTCAGGCACTGTACCCCATACAATGGGAATTTTAACCTATGTCCCCAATTCGAAAGCTGGCAGCACACACAGATAAAGTGCAAAAGGATACCGTGGCTCTTCCCCTTTAAACTCAATGTGGTTCCGGCATAAATCATTGCATGGACCTACTTCTGCTGTTGAGACCAGACCCTGCTAGTAAACAGTGCTGGGAGAAAGAACTAGATATTCATGAAGAAAACCTTATATTTTAGGCTTGCAGCTTACAGTTAGCAAAAACAGGATATGTTTAAAGAATTTTCAATAATCATGTAATTCTCTTATTTTACACAACATGAGCACAACATCATGGAATCTCACCTTTTAGAGCAATTACTTTAGAAGCCGGATTCATAATGGCACTTTCAGCAGAGATTGGACGTCTTAGTGGTGTGTTGGGGTCAGCCAGATCAATGATAACCACCTGGGCCTGCTCCCCAACCTTCTCTCGGATACAGATAAACTTATCAGATTCCATAGTTAGAGTGCTAAAACCAATGTTGGCAGGATTGATTCCCAGATTCTGGAGCTGTAATATAAGCAGAAAATAATAACAAGCTTTAAATGTTGACTTGAAAATAATAGCACACCTTGAATAAAATATTTGATGGGATCAGCCACCAGTGGCTTACTGACAGACACAGTCAGGAGGCTAGCTGCTGCTAACCTGCTCTCTCTTTTCTTTTTCTTACCTTTCTGTATCCCTTTCCTTTTTTTTTCCACTTGGTTCCTCTGCATTATCAGGAGAATTGGTTAAGTGAAGGCCACCCTGGGTATCCCACCCCACGTGGTTGGAAGAAATAGAGTACATATGTGATTTCAGTTATATGACAAGCTGATCTTATGGTGTTTTAGGACCCCTGTGCTTGGATGGCCCTTCATAGAAATGTTTAATACAAAACTTAGGGAATATTGTTCTGTTAATAATCCTCCAGTTCTGAAGCATCTGTATGACTATATGCACAAATCGACACTACCTTCTCATTTAGTGCCTTGCTTCTTTCATTTTTTGTATTGTTAACTTTCAATAAACAACGATTGGAAACGAAAATGTTAGTATACCGAAGGCAACCATATAAACATTAGACGAGAGTCTGACACACAGTTATGACCAACCCAACAGAAAACCTTTTTGTTTTTGCTATTGTTTTAAACAAGCACCCAATTTACACTCATTAGTAGAGTTATAGCCCAACTTCAGTCAAAATTTTTTGCTTTAGAATAGGGAAGGGATAGCATCTGCCATGTCCTCACTGGGGAAATTTTCTCTTTCTATCCTGGACATACACAGGGTATTGCTGGGACAGGATGTAAAAATGTATCAACAGGGATACACAGAGCAATACAAATATGACAACATAGTTGGCCTTTCTACCCATGCTACAATAAAAGGTTCTTTTTATTGTTGCCCATGTCAGAGATTTCCCTTTGCTTCTGTCGCAGTGACAGGGAGAACAAGAACTAAGAGGAAACCTCAAGAAAGGGAACACATGCAGCAATAGAATCCTGAATGATGCTCTAACAGAAGCTTAGCAGAAGACGGTATTTTTAAGCAGCGCTGTACTTACACTCATCATTCCTAAAGTCAAAACACAGCCTATAAAATGGATGGCTCTCTAAAACAAGATCACACAAGAATGCAGAAATTTTGACTTATTGTGAAAGCTAATACTCATCTCTGGCTTGCTACCTCACCACAGATATCAACACAGATGAGTATATTCAATTTTGCGCGATGTTTTACCACAAAAGCATCTTAACATTTGGCTTAAATCTCAACACAAGACAGCTTTGTATGCACAGGGAATGCAGCGCACAAAGTGTGCACTGGGACAGTTTCCAACATGAATCACGCTATGCATAAACTACTAACCTGAGGCTGCTTTTACCAGGACGAATAACTAGAAAAGGCAAGTGAAGCGAAAGAGAGGTTTCCCTAGACAGAATGCTGCAACTAAAACCCCAAGGGGTAGTTCTTTGTATTTGCCACATTCTGAGTCAGAGACAGTGTTGTAGTGCATGCTAATTGCACAGTTCAAGAGTGCTGCTTATGAATTTGTATCACATTATTTCACAGCCTCTTGGTGTACAGAAACAGAAAAGAAGGTGAACTCTTTCCACCCAAATCACTCCTACGCAGGATCCTTGATTTCCAACCACTCTGGAGGTTTCTAGGATGCTGGCACCGAAGTAAATTATTGCACACTGCAGTGGATTATTTTAGAAGAAAAGGCAGGGTATACTTTGTGTAATCAGAAAACAGAATGACAGTGTCAGGCTAAGTAAACAAAGGATGAATGTTATAGCTAGAGACACAAAGGTATAATCAATCCAATTACATTTTAAGGGCCCATGCACACTGGGCTTAAAAAAAAGCTGCTTCTACAAGACTTTGTTTTACTTGTAGAAGCAGCTCAGTATTTTCCTGTGTGTACATGCACATTAGGACGATTAAAGGCATATTTTAAGCTCACCATTTAGAGGCAGAAAAAAAAAAACCCTTCTGGACTGTGTTTTTTAAAGGATTTTTCTAGTGGAAAAAAAATGATAAATGCTCCCACACTCCTAAATGCACCTAAACACGGGAACAGTCTTTTTTTAAGCCCAGTATGCATGGACCCAAAAGCTACTTTTGGACAAAACCAAAAACAGGCTTAAAGTAACACTAAACTTAAGCTGGGTACACACCCTAAGAAAAAAATTTAGTATGAGGAACGATCGTTCTATTTTCGAATAGTGTGTATACAACTTTCGACATCTGGTTCAGACTTTCCAAATGAAAATGTCTGCAGGGACAAACGCCAACATTTTTCTCGCATGTGAACAGTAATTCTAGGTGAATAATGGAATAGAGAAAAATGCACATGACCAGAAGCAAAAGAACGACATGGAAAAAGGTGGCAACAAACATAGAAGAACCCCAATTCTCCTCTTCTTGGGTCCTCTGACAATGCTATTGGCTCTTCCTCTTTTTCTCGTGCCCCCATAGCAAACAGCTTGTTAGGGGGACACTTGTGTGGGCTTGATCCTTATCCGCACTGTGTGCACCTATCGACATATGCAGTTTGGGTCACGCCCACTCCACACTCTCTGCTGACAGGATTTGACTGACAGCAGCAGGAGTCAATGGCTCCAACTACTGCCGAGCCTCCTGTGAAAGAAGGGAGAGAAGAGTAGCGCTGCTGCAGACGTGCACAGCGCTGGAACAAGATTGGGCTTGGGTAAGTACTGAGGGGGCTTGGGGGATCTGACCTTAAAAGGTTTCTTTGTTTACTTTAATACACAGATTGCATTAAGCTTAAAAAAAAACTTTTACCTTTACACCTACTTAGCATGCAATACCAAGCTGCATTTTCTAAAGCTACCAAAACAGTTTTTTGCATTAAAAACACTTGACCACCACAATACGTACTGTGAGGGAAATAAGTATTTTATCCCCTGCTGATTTTGAATGTTTGCCCACTCACAAAGAAATTATCGGTCTAAAAATCGAATGGTAGGTGTATTGTAACACTGAGAGACAGAACAGCAACAACAAATTCAAAAGAAATGCATGTCTAACAAAATGATGCACTGATTTGCATGTTCATGAGGGAAATAAGTGTTTGATCCCCTTCACAAAAGATGACTAAGTACTGGGTGGCAAATCCCTTGTTGCAATCACAGAGGTCAGACGTTTCCTGTAGTTGGCCACCAGGTTTACACACATCTCAGGAGGGATTTTGGCCCACTCCTCTTGGCACATCCTCTCCAAGTCATTAAGATTTGGTGGCTGACATTTGGCAACTCAAACTTTCAGCTCCCTCCACAGATTTTCAATTGGATTGAGGTCTGGAGAATGGCTAGGCCACTCTAGGACCTTAATGTGGTTCTTCTTGAGCCACTCCTTTGTTGTCTTTGCAGTGTGTTTTTGGTCATTGTCATGCTGGAACACCCATCCACGACCCATTTTCAATATCCTGGCTGAGCGGAGAAGGTTCTCACCCAAGATTTGATGGTACATTGCCCTGTCCATCGTCCCTTTGATGTGGTGCAGTTGTCCTGTGCCCTTAGCAGAAAAACACGCCCAAAGCAGAATATTTCCACCACGTTTGACAGTTGGGATGGTGTTCTTGGGGTCATAGGCAGCATTCCTCCTCCTCCAAACACGGCGAGTTGAGTTGATGCCAAAGAGCTCGATTTTGGTCTCATATGACCACAACACTTCCAACCAGTCATTCTCTGCATCATTCAGATGTTTAGTGGCAAAGATCAGACAGGCCTGGACATGTGCAGAGGGACCTTGCGGGCACTGCAGGATTTCAATTCTTGTCGGCGCAGTGTGTTACCAATTGTTTTCTTGGTGACTGTGATCCCAGCTGCCTGGAGTCATTGACAAGATCCTCACGTGTAGTTCTGGGATGATTCCTCACTGTTATTATCATTGACACTCCATGAGGTCTTGCATGGTGCACCAGACCTAGGGAGACTGACAGTTGTTTTGTGTTTCTTCCATTTGTGAATGATTGCACCAACTGTTGTCACCTTCTCACCAAGCTGCTTGGCGATAGTTTGGTAGCCCACTCCAGCCTTGTGTAGGTCAACAATCTTGTCCCTGACATCCCTGGACAGCTCTTTGGTCTTTGCCATGATGGAGAGTTTGGAATCTGATTGTTTGATTGCTCCTGTGGACAGGTGTCTTTTATACAGGTAACAAAATGAGATTAGCAGCACTCCCTTTAAGAGACTGCTTCTAATCTCAGCTTGTTACCAGTATGAAAAACACCTGGTAGCCAGAAATCCTGCTGAATGATAGAGGTTCAAATACTTATTTTCCTCATGAACATGCAAATCAGTGCATAATTTGTTACATGCATTTCTTTTGAATTTTTTGTTGCTATTCTGTCTCTGTTTTACAATACACCTACCATTCAATTTGTAGACTGATCATTTCTTTGTGAGTGGGCAAACATTCAAAATCAGCAGGGGATCAAATACCTATTTCCTTCACTGTGTATAAACGTTGTGGTTTTCAAGTGGTTTACTGGGGTTATGGCTGAAGATATCAGCCATGACCCTGGTATCTTTTTATTCAGCTGATGGCTGGCTTTCTGATGAAAGCAATCAGAGTGGCTCATTAGCCACTGGAATTCTTTCAGTTGTCTCCCTCCTGCCACTCGTCCACTCCCGCCACTTGCCGGCATTTCTCATGCTTACCGTTAAAACTTGGCACGCCCGAGAAATGATCCAACAGTGCGGCCGGCTGCTCCCAGAGGCAAAGAAGACATGACGTCACATCTGGTTCGGAGCAGATGTAAACAATTTTTTTTTCTTTTTTTAAAGCAAAAGATCAAAAAATTATTTTTTTTTATCTTTTGCTTTTAATGGTAAAGGAGAGATTTGGGGTCTTTATGACCCCAGATCTCTCCTTAACCTCTTAAGGACTGCCATATAGCAGAAATACTGCTACAGGGCGGCACGGGTGCACAAAATCACGTATATATACACACACATGATTTGCACTCCTGTGGCTTTCGCGGGCTGTGGGGGGACGCGCGCGAGCCCCTGCCGACCCACGGGTGCCGTGATTTGATCCCCGAGGTATCAATCATCCGCTTTAGGCCAGTAATGTACGGCCTAAGTGGGATGATCGATCCCCGTCCTATCAGGGATCTTCCTGTACCTGTGTTTACAGTTACACTGGTAAAGGAAATGATGACATCATCTCTCTCTGGGCATATTCCGTCCCAGAGAGAGAAGAATCAAGACATGTGAGTAAAAGTACTACACTTACACAGAACTCTCTAGGACACATTTAACCCCTTGATCGCCCACTCCAGTTAACCCCTTCACTGCCCTGTCGACAGTGTCATTATTTACAGTGTACAGATTGTTGCTGATCGCTGTATTAGTGTCGCTGGCGACTTCAGATAGCGTGTCATTTAGCGTCAGTTAGCGCCCCTGCCAGATAGGATCAGATTGCCGTCAGTACACCAGTAATCACATTTAAGCCCTTGATTGCCAGGAACACGCTCACATACACAATAAACCTCCATTTCTAGTATAGTGTCTTAACGGATCAATATCTTTGATCAGATCAGAACTACACCAGCGTTCACATTAGTATAGTGTCCACAAAAATGCAGCATTAGTGGGATCAGCTACGGCACCTACATTTAGGCCCAACGCTTACCCCCACCCTTCTCCCCCAGCAAGTGCAGTGTCAGTAGGTCACTGCTACTTGATACATTGCTCAGAAAACCGCAGTGTTCGCAGAATCAGGCCTGATCTCTGTTAGCACTTGCTGGTACATTTTTTTCCAGTGTTTCAAGCAGTCCTTGACAGTCAGGCGCTCTTTTTCCCGAGAGTCGCACTAAGTACCTATATATTTAGTGGCCAAAATGTCCAACGAAAGGTACTCTAGTGAAGAGGCCTACAGGATTCTGAGCATTGCAGGTGAGAAAGGGAAGACTCCCTGACACAATCAGCCTCAGAATACGAACCTGTAGACAGCAGCAGCACCCTGAAAGATAGCTCAGATGATGGAGAAGAGGACCCTGCTAAGGTCAGATGTACCTGACTCCGTTTCCAGGTTGCTGAGATGTTACAAATGCATGATGACTCTCATATTATGGGCGGCACAGTGGCTTAGTGATTAGCACGTCTGCCTTGCTATAAATGGGTCATGGGTTCGATTCCCGACCATGGCGCCTCCTGCACGGAGTTCGCATGTTCTCCCTGTGCTTGCGTGGGTTTCCTCCGGGTGCTCCGGTTTCCTCCCACACTTCAAAGACATGCTGGTAGGTTAATTGGATCCTGTCTAAATTAGCCCTAATATGTGTATGTATGAATGTGAGTTAGGGACCTTAGATTCTACACCCCTTGAGGGTTAGGGACTGATGTGAATGTTCAATATATATATATATATATGTATATATGTAAAGCGTTGCGTAAATTGACAGTGCTATATAAGTACCTGAAATAAATAAATAAATAAATAAATATGCAGCAGAGTGCCAGTACTAGTGCCACTCTACCTTTTGATAAACTGGCAAGCACCAGCAGCCTAGTACATCCTGGTCTTTCACATACCAGCACTGCAGTATCACTTGGTGATGTGGCGAGTCCCATACGTGCAGTACAAGCTGGTGTGGTGGCGAGAACAAGTAGTCCCGCAGCCATCAAGAATTTGCACGCAGGCCCGTAGAGCCCTTAGTATCCTTCCAGATGTGCTTGCAAATCCCAATTGGTAGCCCACAAATTCTGCAGTACTCGTACTCCCCCCCCCCCATTCACTGCCCAAGCCTGAATTCAATTCAGGTGGAAACAGCAAATTTAAATACTCCCCTTGATTTTTTGGAGCTGTATGCATTATTTGTGGATCAAAGCTATTTATATGCACAACAGTTTATCGCTGCCAACACAAATTCAAACCTTGCCAGACTTTTTGCATGGAAACCCATTACATTTTCCGAATTTCACGTTTTTTTTTTTTGGCTTAACCCTCAACATGGGCATTACTAAAAAAAAAAATGAATTGCGGTTGTATTGGTCCACAGACTCAATTCATCATATGCCCGTGTTCCCTGCTGCCATGGCCAGGCATACATATGAGAGTATAATGCGTTTTATGCATTTCAACAACACCACACTCTGTCGTCCTTGGGGTGACCCTGAATTTGACTGGCTCCACAAAATTCGGCCCCTCGTAAATCACCTTAACCAAAAATTTACAGTTGTCTATACTCCCCAGTAAAACATCTGCCTTGAGGAGTCCCTCATTAATTTTTCTGGCCGCCTTGCATTCAAACAATTTCTCCCCAGCAAGCGTGCCAGATGTATCAAGATGTATAAGACCTGTGAGAGGGCAACAGGCTAAAATTATAAGTTTCGTATTTACGAGGGAAAAGACAGTCGCGTGGAGCCCCCCCAGATGCCCAGACTACATGGGGTGCAGTGGCAAAATAGTTTGGGACTTGGCGTCATCCTTTTTCCATATGGGGTACCACTTATACGTGGACAATTTTTATTCAATCCTGCCACTATTTAGACATTTGTACAATCTTGGAATTGGTGCATGTGGCACCGTGCGACCTAATCGCCGGGGCTTCCCCCAATGGCTTGTGAATACCCGTCTTAGAAAGGGGAAAAAGCCTGCTTGAGAAATGAGGAAATCGCTCGCTGTGAAGTGGAAAGACAAATGGGATGTTTTTGTCCTGTCTTCCATTCACGCAGATACAACCATCCAAATTACCACCTCAGCTGGTGTTGTTGAGAAGCCCCTCTGTGTCCAGAACTATATCCTTAACATGGGAGGGGTGGACTTCAACGACCAGATGATGAAGCAGTACTTAGTTTCCCGAAAAGCAAGACGTTGGTACAAAAGAAATGTCCGTTTATTTTTTTCCATTGGCTCTATATAACGCTTTTGTGCTTTACAAAGCAACTGGACGTACTGGATCCTTCCTAAAGTTCCAGGAAGAGATCATCACGGCCCTTTTGTATCCAGAAGGTGCTATGGCCCAAACCCCCAACCCAGATGCAGTTAGTCGGCTGCATGAGAGGCATTTTCCCGATTTTATTCCTGGTACCCTAACCCAAAGGACACCCAAAAAAAGATGTGTCTGTAGCAGACATGGAATTAGGCGTGACACCTGCTTTTTTTTTGTCCCTCCTGTCCAGGCCAACCTGGTCTCTGCCTCAAGGACTGCTTCCGTTGCTACCACACACTAGTGGAGTATTAGTATAGGGTACAGCACGGCACAGTTCAGAGCACATAATTACACAGGATCTAGAAAGATGTTAGGTAGTCAGGAAACTGGCTAATCGCATTGGGAGACACCCTACCATCTGTTTTAAAAAGCTAAAGTTTAAAAAAAAAAAAAAAAGTACAACCCCCCCAAATTTATTTTAAAAAACAAAATTAGTTATGTTTGTTTTTTGTTGTTGTTACTGTTCTACTGTTAAAATTTTACTGTTTTGTTAACCACTGCTGTTTTCTTTGCAGGAATGCCATTCAGCTGCAGCACCGATCTGTTTATTCTGACAGCAACAGGAACTTGCTCTCAGAATATACATAAGTCAGTGTGGACAGCGCTGTTGGATGAGATTTTTCACCCGCAGTTAAAAAAAAAAAAAGAAGAGCATATATGCCCAAGCATGGGGGCCTGGGGTGGCCAGTGGGTGGATGGCCCCTATGCTTTGGCATATATATTTTACAATATTTTTTGGCACATTTCATGTGTGCCCAACATTAGAAGTGGGTGGATGCAGGGAGCTATATTCTAATGCTGGGCATAACACACACTTTTTCTGGCAGAGATTTCTTTTCTTTTTTTCATTCAGCCCACAGGCTGCACACACAAAAAAAAAAAAAAAAAAAAAAAAAACAGCATCTACACACCAACAAGGACCAGCAACGTACTGGTACATCACTGGACTTTGAGTGGTTATACCAGGATGATGCCTACAGCTGCAGGCATCATCCTGGCATCGTTCTCTTTCAGCCGGCGATGAGCTTTCATGTAAAAGCAATCCTATTGGCCAATTAGCTGCAGGATTGCTTTTACAAGCAGTAGGAGACGATGCCCCCCCTCCCCTGCTGCCTTCCACGGCCTTTTCGGACAGTCCCGTGCCATCGGGGGAACATGAGAATGCAGCCGGTGTTTTTGCCAGCTGACCATAGAACTGATTGGAGACCAGAATGGTGCCAATTATCTCTATAGTCTAAGAAATTGGAAGCTACGAGCATTTAATCACTTCAGACGATACAAACAGCGCCATTTGTACATTGTGAAAGCATCTCATCACACCGATCTTGGTGAGATTAGATAATGTAAGGGCAGAGGAGATATCTAGAGTCTGATAGACCCCAGATATCTCAAAAAAGAATATATGACAATGCCCATTGATGTTATAGGGGATATTTGCATTCCCTGTGATAGCATTAAAAGTCATAAAAAAAAATTAAAGGGACAGTGTAAAAATAATTTAAAATAAATAAAATAAAATGCCCTCGCCCCCCGCACCTGCGTGCCCGAGCGTCGACACCGTGCCAGTATGTAAACAGCAGTTGCACCATGCATGTGAGGTATCGCTGCGAACATCAGATCAAGGGCAGTAATTCTAGCAGTAGACCTCCTCTGTAAATCTAAAATGGTAGCATGTAAAGGCTTTTAAAGCATTGCCTATGGATATTAAAAAGGTATGCATTTTGTCGCCATTGCACGGGGCATGCGCAGTTTTAAAACATGTCATGTTTGTTATCTATTTATTCAGCATAGCATCATCTTTTATAAGCTACCAAATAATTGGCCAATATATTGTGCTTTTTGTGCAATACAATTAAAATGTGCATTTGAAAAATCGTTGCGCGAGTACTATGTGACACAAAAAATTGCAGTACCCATCATTTTATTCACTAGGGTGTCTGTTGTAAAAAAATATATACTGTATGGGGGTTCAAAGTAATTTCCTAACAAAAATAGATTTTTTTCATGTGAACAAAAAGTGTCATTAAAGGCTTGGTCTTCAGGTGGTTACCCCTTTTTGGAAAGTAGACACTCCAAACTATTTGCTGAGAGACATGTTGAGTCAATAGAAGAATTTATTTTTTACAAGTTTTTGAAATTATTGCTCACACATGCCATGGATATATGTGGAATTACTCCCCAAAATACATTCTGCTACTTCTCCAGAGTATGGGGATACCACATGTGAGTGTTGGCAGTCTAGACTTTTTGGCAGTCTAGCCAAGTACAGGACCCCAAAATCCATAAGCACCTTCAGGCTTTTAAAGGGCTTTATTTCCTCATTACACTTCCTGACTACGTATCACAGTTTCAGAGGCCGTGAATGCCAAATGCCAACCCTCTCAAATGACCCCTTTTTGGAAAGTAGAGACCCCAAAGAATTTGATAAGAAGCATGGTGAGTATTTTGCAGATCTCGTTTGTTGCCACAAGTTTTTGGAATATGAAGAAAAAAAAACAAAAACATTTTTTATTTTCTTGTTTATATTTCAAAACCTTGTGAGAAAAAAATGAAATCTGCAAAATACTCACCATGCCTCTTTTTAAATTGCTTGGGGTGTTTACTTTCCAAAAAGGGGTAATTTGGGGGGATTTGGTGCTATCCTGGCATTTCAAGGCCTTCTAAACTGATAAGTAGTGAGAAAATAAAATGAGGAAGTTATGCACCTTCAGGCTTTCAAAGTGGTCACTGGATTTCAGGCTCCTGTATGTGGCTAGGCTCCCAAAAAGTCTCACACATGTGGTATCCCCATACTCGGTAGAAGTAGCAGAATGTATTTTGGGGTGTAATTCCACATATACCCATGGCTTGTGCGAGAAATAAATCATTTAAATTACAACTTTGTGTAAAAAAAAAAAGTTTTTGTCATATTTCAAAAACTTATGGAAAAAAAAATAAATATTCCATGGACTCAATGTGCCTCTCCAAATTTAAAAATTTTTGGGCCTAACCCTCAACATGGGGTATTTAAAAAAAGAATGAATTGTGGTCATATTGGTCCACAGAACCGATTCGTCATATGTCCATGTTCTCTGCTATTACATATATGCCCAAAAAGGATCAGCAACATACTGGTATGTCGTTGGACTTTGAGTGGATCAGAGTACCTGTCACAGCTTATTGCTATAACAGGGGATATTTACACTCCCTGTGATAACAATAAAAGTGATTAAAAAAATTAAAAGAGACAGTGTAAAAATAAAAAAAGCAAATAAATAAAAATCACCAACGACGTCATCCCCCCCCACCTCACAAAAGGAAACGCAAGTGCCGGGATGTAAACGGAGACATGTGAGTTATCACCACGAATGTCAGATCGAGGACAGTAATTCTAGCACTAAAGTGGTAACTTGTAAAGACTTAAATTGCTGCCTATGGATATTAAAAATGTACGCAGTTTGTCGCTGTTGCACAGGCGTGCGCAATTTTAAAGCATGTCATGTTTGGTATCTTTTTACTCTACATAACATCATCTTTTATATTTAATAAAACAATGGGACAATATATTGTGTTTTTGTGCATTAAAATTCAAAGTTTATTTTTTCCAAAATGCATGTTTGGGGGTTCAAACTAATTTTGGCTAATTTTGCCTAAAATGGTTTTTCACGTAAACAAAAAGTGTCAGAAAAGGCTTGGTCCTCAAGTGGTTAGAACAGTGGGTGATGCGTGGCAAAAGCTTCTAATGTTGGATCTGAAATGCCAGGATAGTAGAAGCACCCCTCCCCCCACCCCCCAAATGACTCCTTTTTGAAAAGTAGACACTCCAAGGTATTTGCTAAAGTTTTTGGAAAATGAAGAAAGAAAACGAAAATGTATTCTTTCTTTTTTCCTTCATCAAAACCCTGAAACCCTGTGATGAGAAATAACGTCCGCAAAATACTCACCATGCTCCTTTACAAATTCCTTGGGGTGTCTACTTTCCAACATGGGGTCATTTGGGAAGGGGGGGGGGGGATACCTGTGATAGGTAGTGAGGAAGTGACATGAGGATATAGAGAGTTAGGGAATATATATTTGGACCCAGGCAAAATTTTAATACTTTTGGCTCTGTATGCCACCAGAAGAAATTAAAACGAAACATTCCAAGTTAATTTGAAGTGCGAACTTTCAGCTTTAAGGGTTTGAACATACTGCAAATATCAAGTACAAATTTTAGGAACTGCAACCATTTTTATACACAGTCCCTCCATTTTCAGGGGCTCAAATGTAATAGGACAAAATGAATATAATCATAAATAAAATGCTCATTTTTTATATTTTGTTGAGAATCCTTTACTGGCAATGACTGCCTGAAGTCTGGAACCCATGGACATTACTAAAGACTGGGTCTCCTCCTTTCTGATGCTTTGCCAGGCTCTAACTGCAGCTGTCTTCAGTTGATCTTTGTTTGTGAGTCTTTCGGCCTTTAGTTTTGCCTTCAGCAAGTGAAATGCATGCTCAACTGGGTTGGGAACAGGTGATTGACTCGGCCATTGCAGAACATTCCACTTCTTTTCCGTCAAAAGCTCCTGAGTTGCTTTTGGAGTGTGTTTTGGATCATTATCCATCTGTACTGTGAAGCGTCATCCAATCAACTTTTCTGCATTTGGCTGAATCTGGGCTGACAGTATATCTCTAAACACTGCAGAATTCATCCGGCGGCTTCTGTTTTCTGTCACATCATCAATAAACACCAATGACCCAGTGCCACTGGAAGCTATGCATGCCCATGCCATCACACTGCCGCCACCATGTTTACAGATGACGCTGTGTGCTTTGGATCATTAGCTGTTCCAAGCCTTCTCCACACTGTTTTCTTCCCGTAATTCTGGTACAGATTAATCTTAGTGTCATCCATCCAAAGAATGCTTTTCCAGAACTTGTCTGGCTTTTTTTTTTTAGATGTTTTTTGGCAAAGTCTAATCTGGCTTTTCTATTCTTCAGGCTTATGAATGGTTTGCACTTTGTGGTGAACCCTCTGTATTTGCTCTCGTGAAGTCTTCTTTTGATTTGTAGACTGACAATGATACGCCCAGCTCCTGGAGAGCGCCCTTCACTTGTCTGGATTTTGTGAATGGGTTTTTCTTTACCATAGAGAGGATCCTGCGATCATCCACCACTGTTGTCTTCTTTGGATGTCCGTGCTTTTTTTTATGCTGCTGTCAGGGTCATGTTGGGCATGGCATAGCTAAGGCTCGGAGCCGCACGCGAATGCACGGGCTTGCAGGTGCTCGTACTGTTGTGCATGGCCGTACACATATGTGCATGCGTGGGCGTACACGCACGGAAATGTGCATTGGTTAATTCTGGCGCCCACTGGCCTATAAAGGTGGATCAGCTGCACTAGTGAATTCTGTCTGATCTGCAGTCCCCCCCCCCCCCCCTGTATTCCTGTGCCTGATCCTGTTCCTGTGACTGATTACCTGTGATTGACCCCAGTTTGTTTCTTGGACTCCGCCTCTGCCTTCTGACTCTGCCTGATCTGCTCCCACCAACACTGACCATGGCTTGTGACCTGACAATTCTTCTGCCTGCTGTTCATGTCTGATCTGCTTATCTGTTACCGACCCAGCTTGTCTGACCCTGCATACAGTCTGATACCAGCCTGCTCCACTGCCTGCCTGCTCTGCTACCAATCTGCTTGGCTGCCAGCCAATCCAGCCATCCCATCGGCCAGCGAAGTGCCAGCAATTGCCACACAGACTACAGGACTGAAAAGGCACTCATACCCCGCCGTGCTCTTGTGTTTGCTGTCCCACTTTCAGTGGCCATTGAGCCGGAACCATACGAGAAGCCTTCCTCTGCTGCCAGGCTCACAAGTAAGGTACGTGACAGTTGCTGAGCTCACCATTGCATTCCCCTTTCCTCAGAATGTACCAAACTGTTGATTTGGTCACTCCTAATGTTGCTGCAATCTCTCTGATGGATTTGTCATTTTTGAAGCCTTACAATGGCCTGTTTCACTTGCATGGACAGCTCCTTTGAACGCAAGATATAGGTTCACAGCAATAGATTCCACATGCAAATACCACACTTAGAATCAACTCCAGACCTTTTACCTGCTTAATTGATGAAGAAATAATGAAGGAGTAGCCCACACCTGGCCATGAAACCGCTTTTGATTCAATTGTCCAATTATTTTTTTACTTGAAAAAGGGGGGGTGGCTGCTCTTAAGAGCTGTAAGTCCTAAACCCTTGCTCCAATTTAGATGTACATACCCTCAAATTAAACCTGATTGTGTGCACTTTCAGCACATACAGAGAGGAACAGAAGTATTTGAACACCCTGCGATTTTGCAAGTTCTCCCACTTAGAAATCATGGAGGGGTCTGAAATTCACATTGTAGGTGCATTCCCACTCTGAGAGACAGAACTTTAAAAAAAATTCAGGAAATCACATTGTATGATTTTTAAAGAATTTATTTGTCTTGCACTGCTGAACATAAGTATTTGAACACCTAAGAAACAGCAAGAATTCTGGCTCTCAAAGACCTGTTACTGTGCCTTTAAAAAGTCCACCTCTACTCCACTCATTAATCTAACTTAGTAGCACCTGTCTGAGCTCTTTAAAGACACCTGTCCACCCCACAGTCAGACGCCAACTACTACCATGGGAAGACCAAGGAGCTGTCAAAAGAGACCAGAGACAAAATTGTGGACCCCCACAAGGCTGGAAAGGACTACGGGGCAATTGCCAAGCAGCTTGGTGAAAGTAGATCAACTGTTGGAGCAATTGCTAGAAAATGGAAGAGGCTAAAGACGACTGTCAGTCTCCCTCGGACTGGGGGTCCATGCAAGATCTCACCTCGTGGGGTATCACTGATGATAGGAAAGGTAAAAAATCAGCCCAGAACTACAAGGGAGGAGCTGGTCAATGACATGAAGAGAGCTGGGACCACAGTTTCAAAAGGTCGAACACTACGCCATCATGGTTTCAAATCATGCATTGCACGGAAGGTTCCCCTGCTCAAGTAATCACATCTCCAGGACCGTCTGACGTTTGCCAACGACCATCTGGATGATCCAGAGGAGGCATGGGAGAACGCCATGTGGTCAGATGAGACCAAAGTAGAACTTCTTGGTCTAAACTTCACTCGTCGTGTTTGGAGGAAAAAGAAGGATGAGTTGCATCCCAAGAACACCATCCCTGCTGTGAAGCATGGGGGTGGTAACATCATGCTTTGGGGGTGCTTTTCTGCGAAGGGGACAGGACGACTGCACTGTATTAAGGAGAGGATAAATGGGGCCATTTATGGTGAGATTTTGAGCAACAACCTCCTTCCCTCAGTCAGAGCATTGAAGATGGCTCGTGGCTGGGTCTTCCAACATGACAATGACCCGAAGCACACAGCCAGGATAACCAAGGAGTGGCTCCGTAAGAAGCATATCAAGGTTCTGGAGTGGCCTAGCCAGTCTCCAGACCTAAATCCAATAGAACATCTTTGGAGGGAGCTGAAACTCCGTGCTGCTCAGCGACAGCCCCCAAACCTGACAGATCTGGATGAGATCTGTGTGGAGGAGTGGGCCAAAATCACTGTTGCAGTGTGTGCAAACCTTGTCAAGAACTACAGGAACCGTTTGACCTCTGTAATTGCAAACAAAGGCGTCTGTACCAAATATTAACACGGATTTTCTCAGGTGTTCAAATACTTATGTTCAGCAGTGCAAGACAAATAAATTCTTTAAAAATCATACAATGTGATTTCCTGAATTTTTTTTAAATTTTGTCTCTCAGAGTGGGAATGCACCTACAATGTGAATTTCAGACCCCTCCATGATTTCTAAGTGGGAGAAAAATCGCAGGGTGTTCAAATACTTCAGTTCCTCACTGTATTCATTATACAACTATAGCTTGAATATAGTTTGGTAAATACCTGAAAAAAAACTAAAATTGTGCCTGTGTCTAAATATATATGGACCTAACTGTATGTCCTTTGAAAGCCCGAAGGTGGTCATTGGATTTTGTGGGCCTGTATGTGGCTAGACTGCCAAAAAGTCTCTCACATGTGGTATCCCCATATTTGGGAGAAGTAGTGGAATGTGTTTTGGGATGTTATTCCACAGATACCCATGGCATGTGTGAGCTATATATAATTTAAATGACAATTTTGTGTAAAAAAAAAAAAAGTTGTCATTTTCCAAAAAATTGTGGCAAAAAAAAACAAAAAAAACAACAAATTCCATGGACTCAACATGCCTCCCAGCAAATTCATTGGGGAGTCTACTTTACAAAAAGGGGTCATGGGGGGAGGGGGTATATCGCCCTGGTATTTGGCACCTCCAGAAATGTCCAGTCAGAAAGTAAAGCTTGTGTAAATTCCAACATATAAACCATAGTCTGTAGACGCTATAACTTTCACAAACACCAATTAATATATATATTGGGATTATTTGTTTTTTTTTTACCAAAGACATGCAGTAGAATACATTTTGGCTTAAATTTATGGCTAACTTTGCGTTTATTCAATATTTTTTATAACAAACTGGAAAATATCGTTTTTATTCAAAAGTTTTGGTCATTTTTCATTTATATCAGAAAAAATAAAAAAACCCAGTGGTGTTCAACTACCACCAAAAGAAAGCTGTATTTTGTGAAAAATAAGACATATATTTTGTTTGGGTACAGTACTGCATGACCACGCAATTACCAGTTGAAACAGCGCAGTGCTGAATAACAAAAAATGGCCTGGTCAGGAAGGGCGGAAAACCTTCAGGGGCTTAAGTGGTTAATACTTATAGGTAATAACATCAGGGACTGTTGATCCAGGGAATATCCTTTAGACTCCTGAGAGATGAAGGAATGTGTTTTCCCTTGCTGGAGCAAAATGGACCATGCTTCAAAGGGTTTTTTCCGTTCCTTTGGATCAACTTTTCTATTGGCTGAACTAGATGAATTTGTCTTTTTTCAACCTCACTACCTATGAAAAAGAAGAAATTTCAGGAAAAGAGTACAGGATCATTAAAGCAGTATCCAACAAAACAAAATTGACTGCATGTTACCAAACCTTAGATAAGGTGGCTACATCAGTTTTCTTCTTCTTTTTTTTTTTCCTTTTGTTTTCACCTGATGATTTGGCCAGTAACACACTTCCTGTATTACTCCTCATGCACACTGGACGTTTTTATAGCTGCTGTTTTTGGCTTTTGGCAGTTTTTTCTACAGCCAGTAAACTTCCCAGCATGTTATCCCATGTGTCCATGCACACAGACTGTAATCAGCGTTTTTTGGTAGGGATGTGCTTTTTGGCTGGAAAAAGAGAACTAGTGGGTTTCTAGAGAAGTATTTTAGATGTAATAATGCTCTAACGCTGAAAAACGCGGTAAACCAGCGTTTTTTGGATGTATTTTTGGTTAAAAAAAAAACAACAAAAAAATGCAAACGCAGCTAAACGCTTATGCAAAATTGGTAAAAACAAACCACTGAAAAACTCACGTTTTTAACGTGACTTTTACACAGCTAAAGTTACCAGCGTTATTAAAACACCCAGTGTGCATGCAGCCTTAGAGTGCCTGCACTCTGGATGGAGGTAGATGGGGGGAGGGGAGAGGTAGATGTACTAACAAATTTAAATACACTAACAAACTGAAGCCAAACTCCAGCTAATACTTTATAAGCAGTTGCAACAAGTAAGCACTCCTGCCAGTGATAAATGGTTTATCTCGTCTTTGTAATTGATACATTCAGCTGGAAAGCGTCTTCTTTTGGAAAACAGCAAACTTACTGGCTGAATCACCAGGCAAAAATAGAAGCAAGGCTAAAAAAGAAAATGAATGTATTCACCACATCTAAGCATTGATAAGCTGCAGTATAATAAATATTTGCTTTTGGCTTTAATACCACTTAAAGTAGTGGATATGTATGGATTATTTTGGAGAACAAGGATATTGTTTAGAATTACTTTGATCCTTTATGATTAACAGGGCTTTTTATAAAACCAGTATCCACACAAACCTCATTCTGGTCTGCTAAAACTCTGTATATACTGACTTGGATCACCAGCATTTTTTTAAGTTATATGACAGATGACACAAATGAACAGGCTAAAAGTTTCCAACATTTAATACTTCGTTAAATTCCATGTCCAAATGCAGTGGGTGTTTTCAGCACACTGAAGCCAAAATCTTTGCATAACATAGAAATTGACTATGGCTGAGATGTAAAACATTTACCTAAACCCAATGGAATTATAGAGTAAAAACTTGCACTTTACTGTATGTTAATGCAATAGGTGAATGCAAATGAGCCTTTAGGGCTCTTGCACACTGCCATAGAGAGTAAAATCCACATGTTGCTCTGGCACCCAGGAGCCACAGGCGAAGCATAGCTCATTGACATGTATTGCAGAATCCACTGTGCATGGGTATACAAGTGTAACTGCAAGCACTAGCAGTTTCACACATATGGATCTAGTTTTCAAAACGTAACGCTATACATTTAAAAAAAATACACCAATACTCTTGCACTTATGCAAACACCACATCAAAAGAGTAGCAACTTAGTAATCCATAGGTGTGGTATCTGTATTAGTGTGAATTGGTACACAAGACATTTTAAAAAGAGATAAAAAGGCATATTTTTAAAGTGAAGTGTAGCTTTACCATGGCCATCTCTGCTTTAACCACTTCTATACCGGACACTTTCACCCCCTTCCTGCCCAGGCGCAGATTTCAGCGCTGACTCAGACATGCAACACTGTGTGCAAATAACATTTATATCTTTTTTTAGACAAATAGAACTTTCTTTTGGTGGTATTAAATTGTCACTGCGTGTTTTATTTTTTTGCTATATAAATAAAAAAATACCAGAAATTTTGAAAAAAAAAAAAAAAAGCAAGTTTTACTTAGTTTCAGATATACAATTGTGCATATGAATAATCTTTCTTCATAAATTTAGTCCAAAATGCATTCTGCTCATTACCTGAGGCCCTAAAATGTCATGATTGTACAAATACCCCCAAAATTACCCATTTTTGAAAAGTAGACACCTCAATGTATCATTGTATAAGCAATCATTTTTATTTTGTGAAGGCATCCATTCACATACCATTGTATACTATTGTGACAGCTGTGATTGGCTATAGCTATTATATGGTACAGGTCCACTGTGACTGACGCTGTACCATGTGAGCACTATGCCCAATCACTGAGAACACAATGGCTATAAATCAAAGACATTGATTACAACTGACATGTGATCGCTGTGATTGTTCACAGCAATCACATAGTAGCAGGGCCACGCACAGCAGTCTGGTACAACCATCTGTGTTCCCGGAAGCAGCGGGTCACAGATTATGCTACTGCCTAGGGCATGCACAAATGTACGTGAGTTGGAAGACGTTATACGTCTTCCACCCGGGATAAAACAGCACCCGCCTGGCAGTATTATTACAATAGGCCAGGCAGGAAGTGGTTAAAAAAATGAATAAATATACCAGCACATTTATGAAGCACATCAGTGTGCTTCAAAAATGTGCTCTCCACTGTGCTTCCTTCTGCCCTCCAAAAGCATAGAAAGCCCCACTGATTTTGATGAGGAAAAAAAAAAAAAAAAAAAAAAAAAGTGATAGGGGGAGGACAGCCCAGTCACCTGACCTTAAAGTCAAGCTGAGATCATGTGACTGACCTCTCCACCTATCACAGTGCTTTCTGCAGCATTATGCAAAGAAGAATCTGCTCTGCGTTTTAAACAGAGCTCAGTTTTCTCCCAAACACTTGATTTAAAAAAAAAAAAAAAAAGACAAAAGTAGAGCTCAAAGTGTTAGCCTACAAATCTTATTTCCCTGTAAAATCCCTTGGGTCCTAGGCCCAGGCTTTGCCAAGACCCACCTGCCTGTGTACCAAGCATCAGTTAAGCTCTACCACTTGCCATTAAACTGGAAATACCAGACAATATCAGTTGGGCAGCACAGTAGCTAAATGGTTAAAACTTCCACCTAGCAGTACTAGGGTCATTGGTTCAAATCCCAACCATGGCACCACCTGCCTGTAGTTTGCAGGTTCTCCCTGTGCCTGCATGAGTTTCCTCCAGGTACTCTGGTTTCTTCCAAAGACATGCTGGTAGGTAAATTGGATCATGTCTAAATTGCCCCTTTTATGTGTATGTATGAATGTGAGTTAGGGACCTTAGGGCTCGTTCACACTTGGCTGTTTTACCAACGCTTGCCAAACGCCCCTATAGCGTTTGGCAAGCGTTGGTCCGGCGTTTGCGGAGCGTTTAACGCTCGGCAAACGCTCCCCAAACGCCGCATGCACGGTTTAGTGGAGGTTGCTAGGCGTTTGCCGAGCGTTAATAACGCCCCACAAACGCCTATAATACAGTTTGAGTGGTGTTACCGCTCCGCAAACACCCCGCAACCACGTCGCAACCGCACCGCAAACGCCGGCCGGGCGTTTGCGGAGTGGCACCATAGACGAGAATAGGAGGCTTTAAAGCCTCCTGACTCGACCAGAGGCGTCCGTTTTGCCGCGACGCAACGCGACGCGACGCAAACGCTCCTGTTAGAACAGCACCATGTGCTGTAATGTGCAGAATTGGCAGAGGCGTTTGGGAAGCGGTAAAAACGCTTCCCAAACGCCTCTCTGCCGCCTGCACACAAGGCTAGTGTGAACGTAGCCTTAGATTGTAAGCTCCTTGAGGGTTAGGGACTGATGTGAATACAGTATCTCACAGAAGTGAGTACACCCCTCACATTTTTGTAAATATTTTATTATATCTTTTCATGTGACAACACTGAAGAAATGACACTTTGCTACAATGTAAAGTAGTGAGTATACAGATTGTATAACAGTGTAAATTTGCTGTCCCCTCAAAATAACTCAACACACAGCCATTAATGTCTAAACCGCTGGCAACAAAAGTGAGTACACACCAAAGTGAAAATGTCCAAATTGGGCCGAAGTAGCCATTTTCCCTCCCTGGTGTCATGCGACTCGTTAGTGTTACAAGTTCTCAGGTGTGAATGGGGAGCAGGTGTGTTAAATGTGGCGTTATCGCTCTCACTCTCTCATACTGGTCACTGGAAGTTCAACATGGCACTTCATGGCAAAGAACTCTCTGAAGATCTGAAAAAAATTATTGTTGCTCCACATAAAGATGGCCTAGGCTATAAGAAGATTGCCAAGACCCTGAAACTGAGCTGCAGCACGGTGGCCAAGACCATACAGTGGTTTAACAGGACAGGTTCCACTCAGAACAGGCCTCGCCATGGTCGACCGAAGAAGTTGAGTGTACGTGCTCAGCGTCATATCCAGAGGTTGTCTTTGGGAAATTGACGTATGAGTGCTGCCAGCATTGCTGCAGAGGTTGAAGGGATGGGGGGTCAGCCTGTCAGTGCTCAGACCATACGCCGCACACTGCATCAAATTGGTCCGCATGGCTGTCGTCCCAGAAGGAAGCCTCTTCTAAAGATGATGCACAAGAAAGCCCGCAAACAGTTTGCTGAAGACAAGCAGACTAAGGACATGGATTACTGGAACCATGTCCTGTGGTCTGATGAGACCAAGATGAACTGATTTGGTTTAGATGATGTCAATCGTGTGTGGAGGCAACCAGGTGAGGAGTACAAAGACAAGTGTGTCTTGCCTACAGTCAAGCATGGTGGTGGGAATTTAATTGTCTGGGGCTGCATGATTGCTGCCGGCACTGGGGAGCTACAGATCATTGAGGGAACCTTGAATGCCAACATGTACTGTGACATACTGAAGCAGAGCATGATCCCCCTCCCTTTGTTGACTGGCCCGCAGGGCAGTATTCCAACATGATAACGACCCCAAACACACCTTCAAGACAACCACTGCCTTGCTAAAGAAGCTAGGGGGAAAGGTGATGGACTGGCCAAGCATGTTTCCAGACCTGAACCCTACTGAGCATCTGTGGGGCATCCTCAAACAGAAGGTGGAGGAGAGCAAGGTCTCTAACATCCACCAGCAACGTGATGTCATCATGGAGGAGTGGAAGAGGACTCCAGTGACAACCCGTGAAGCTCTGGTGAACTCCATGCCCAAGAGGGTTAAGGTAGAGCTGGAAAATAATGGTGGCCACACAAAATATTGACACTTTGGTCCCAATGTGGACATTTTCACTTAGGGGTGTACTCACGTTTGTTGCCAGCATTTTAGACATTAATGACTGTGTGTTCAGTCATTTTGAGGGGACAGAAAATTTACACTGTTATACAAGCTGTACACTCACTACTTTACATTGTAGCAAAGTGTAATTTCTTCAGTGTTGTCACAAGAAAATATGTAATAAAATTATTACAAAAATGTGAGGGGTGTACTCACTTCCATGAGATACTGTATATGTAAAGCGCTGCTGACAATGCCAAGGTGCCTGCATTTCAGCATTTCATGTTGTTACCTTAGAATTTTGGATCTGTGCCATAACCCCACTGTCAGAGGCACACACACCTAAAATAGACCTATGCTCCCCCATTAAAAAATATGTGATAAAATATAGGAGGTAAATCTGAGCGCAAACAGAAATTGACCAAAGATAAGCAGCTAGCATAAAAAGGTAAAACCTCAAGATAATAAAAATGAATAAATATGCAGCGCTAAAAGACTATTGATAAGGAAGCATAGATATAAGTGTTAAAAGAAGTGTAGCAATAACATGTCTATAAGTGACGTGACCGTAATCTCATAACAGTGGTGGTTAGTCCAAAGGTGGTGATGTCCATATATAGCGGTGATAGGTGTTTCGTGACTTTGAATATAGGTGCCAGAATCTGGTAAAGTGATGCACTTACCAGAAGTACATATAATATGCGCCTTATATGTATATCCTTAATGGTGGGGTCATCGGGATCTGGTCTAAGTCTGCAGGGTCATCAGGCTCAATGGTGGACACTCAGGATGATAGCTCACACTCAGGGGTCTCACTCCGCTTACAGACTCATCTAACAGCAATAGAATATTGGCTCCTTTCTCCCAAAATGGCTCCACCTTGTAAGGCTCGCAGTAATCAAGCCAAAGGACAAAAAATGGTTCTGATAGTGTAGTATGTTTTATTCAATATATGGTAAATCCAGGTAACAAAGCAAAAAAACTCACGAGATATTGTAAATATTGGATGGCCTTCCTTGTGGAGACATATACTTGGTCTCCTATAAAATGGTGTCTTATCCATTGCCATGCATAATATTACCTATCCCCTTGTGTCTAGCAACATGTTTTACCATTGATCAATTGTTTACCCATCTCTTCTAGTTGGGCTTCACTGATCCCACACCAGCTGTTTATTATACAGTTGCAAGAAAAAGTATGTGAACCCCTTGGGATTACGTGGAGTTTTGCATGAATTGGGCATAAAATGTGCTCTGAACGTCATCTAAGTCACAACAATAGAAGAACACAGTCTGCTGAACATAATACTACACAAACATTAGATGTTGCCATGGTTTAACTGCACATAACATTTAAACATTCACAGTGCAGGGAGGAAAATGTATGTGAACCTTTGGACTTAATAACTGGTTGACCCTCCTTTGGCAGCAATAACCTCAACCAAATGTTTCCTGTAGTTGCAGATCAGACCTGCACAACGATCTGGAGTAATTTTGGACCACTCCTATTCACAAAACTGTTTCAGTGTAGCAATATTCTTGGGATGTCTGGTGTGAATCGCTCTCTTAAGGTCATGCCACAGCATTTCAATCGGGTTGAGGTCAGGACTCTGACTGGGCCACTCCAGAAGGCATATTCTGTGCTGTTGCAGCCATTGTTTTGTTGAATTACTTGTATGCTTTGGGTCATTGTCCTGTTGCATCACCCATCCTTTGCAGAGCTTCAGTTGGCGGACAGATGGTCGTATGTTTTCCTGCAAAATGTCTTGATAAATTCTGGAATTCATTTTCCCATCAATGACAACAATCCGTCCAGGCCCTGAGGCAGCCCCAAACCATGATGCTCCCTCCGCCATGTTTTACAGTGGGGATGAGGTTTTGATGTTGGTGTGCTGTGCCTTTTTTTTTTCTCCACACATAGTGTTGTGTGTTCTTCCTAAACAACTCAATCTTGGTTTCATCTGTCCACAGTATATTTTGCCAGTAGTGCTGTGGAACATCCAGGTGCTCTTTTGCAAACTTCAAACGTGCTGCAATATTCTTTTTGGACAGCAATGGCTTCCTCCGTGGTGTCCTCCCATGTACTCCATTCTTGTTTAATGTTTTCCTTATTGTAGATGTGTCAACAAAAATGTTAGCATGTGCCAGAGATTTCTGTAGGTCTTTAGCTGACACTCTGGGATTCTTCTTTACCTCATGCAGCATTCTGTGCTGTGCTCTTGCAGTCATTTTTACAGGACGACCACGCCTAGGGAGAGTAGCAACAGTGCTAAACTTTCTCCATTTGTAGACAGTCTGTCTTACCGTGGACACATGAACATCAAGGCTTTTGGAGATACTTTTGTAACCCTTTCCAGCTTCATGCAAGTCAACAATTCTTGATCGTGGGTCTTCTGGGAGCTCTTTTCTGCGAGGCATGGTTCGTATCAGACAGTGTAAACCCAAAACAGGTGTGTGTTTTTTAAGGGCAGGACAGCTGTCAGCAACACATCCAATATCATCACACTGATTGGAGTCAAGGTTGGCTCACTCCTGACTCCAATTAGCTCTGGGAGAAGTCATTAAGCTAGGGCCTCACATACTTTTTCCTCCCTGCACTGTGAATGTTTACATGTTATGTGCAATTAAACCATGGCAACATCTACTGTTTGTGTTCAGCAGACTGTGTTCTTCTATTGTTGTGCCTTAGATGACATTCAGAGCACATTTTATGCCCAATTCATGCAAAACTCCACGTAATCCCAAGGCGTTCACATACTTTTTCTTGCAACTGTATATATAGTGCCGCCCTTGTCACCATCTGCTCGTGGTAATCCGCGCACAATGTGTATGTGACGTGGCTGCGCATGCGCACTTCGTTTTGCGTGACGCGGCCGATGACGTGTGTGCGCATGTGCTCTGTCTTCCAATTGGAGTTGCATGCGTGAATCAGTATATATATACCTGGCGTTTTCTGTGGGGCTTCACCCCTTTGACAAAGTGCTTGTTGCATGAAACGCGTCAGTGAGCCCTCCAGATTGACGCCTATGCTTAGATGGCCACAAGGAAGGCCATCTAATATTTACAATATCTCATGTGAGTTTTTTTGCTTTGTTACCTGGATTTACCATATATTGAATAAAACATACTACACTATCAGAACCATTTTTTGTCCTTTGGCTTGATTACTGCGAGCCTTACAAGGTGGAGCCATTTTGGGAGAAAGGAACCAATATTCTATTGCTGTTAGATGAGTCTGTGAGCGGAGTGAGACCCCTGAGTGTGAGCTATCATCCTGAGTGTCCACCATTGAGCCCGATGACCCTGTAGCTTTAGACCAGATCCCAAGGACCCCACCATTAAGGATATACATATAAGGCGCATATTATATGTACTTCTGGTAAGTGCATCACTTTACCAGATTCTGGCACCTATATTCAAAGTCACGAAGCACCTATCACCGCTATATATGGACATCACCACCTTTGGACTAACCACCACTGTTATGAGATTACGGTCACGTCACTTATAGACATGTTATTGCTACACTTCTTTTAACACCTATATCTACGCTTCCTTATCAATAGTCTTTTAGCGCTGTATATTTATTCATTTTTATTAAAAAATATGTGTTGCAGCACTTACAGGAAATTTATAGTCAGAGCATAAACTTTCATCTTATAACATCAGCATTGTAATAGCAATACGAACAATAGTTATTTCCTGCATGCCTTGCTGCTTCACCTCTGCTGTTTACTTTTAGTTTCTAAGAACTACATATCCCATAGTACCAACCTGCCTGCAAGCAGTGATTCCTGTACTGACTTCACCTCTTGAATTGCCTCCACTCAGCACCTTTATACTTCAGGAAGGCAGGATCTGTGAAATGCTTATTCACTGTGCCCTATGAATATGTACTGTTGTGATATGACAATATTTATAAATCCTACAAATACTACATATACTCACTATCCCACAAATACTAAAGGCGACAATTATAGGCCAAATTCAGAGCTATCCCACAAATCTCATGTTTTAGAAAATTGAGGTTGAGAAAAGAGTCAGTCCCTACAACAGTAAGGTGTTCCATTCTACATATAACAGCTATAACCTGCAGTAATTGTGAGTGTGTAGGGAGGCAGAGGATAGCCAGCCTGGAAATTTTTTTATTTATACCATGATGCTTGTTCATAATGTTGTAACTGGATTTTGTACATATGGTGCTCCGACCACACAGTCACATCATTCATTACCAGATCTGTAAAGAATAAATTATGTCCCGTCCACCACTGCCGCAGACGGACTTGTAGCCATCAATGGACCCAGAGTGTGGAAAGTAGAGCACTCATAGTCCACTTCCTCCAGCTCAGTAGCTGAAAGCCTATACAGATGTATGGGTAGAGAACTGGAAATGTCTGCAGGAGCCTGGCATTGCACCCATGATCCACTGACCGCAAGTGCAATGCTTTCCAGGTACCTGCGGTAAAAAAAAAATTAATAAATGAACATTTTTCTTTCTGCAAAAATATGTGCATTAAGTATGTTTTTCTTAAAGGAAAACTTAGCCTTAACACTGTCATAAAGAAGCCTTTAGCTGTAATTTACCCTAACCTTAAAATGCAGGATAAAAATCATGAAATAATCCACTTTTGTCCAAGTATTTTAATTTAGTACACCTTTCTCTACTGTACACCCTCATTACCAACAGCCAATGATTTCCAAAGTGCCCACAGCTCGAGAAGGCCAGTTCAGAATTTGCCTTTTTTTTTTTTTTTTTTTACTGAAGCAGTACATGGCAATCTGCTGCATCAGGGACATTTATCCACAGCTGGGATTACTGTGAAGCATTTTGCAGAGTAAACATCTGCTTCCTAAAGCAGCAAGAAAAAAAAATGTGATACATTAAGAATGCACAATGTGCCACTACAAGGAGATTTCTGCAAAAGCCGACGCTGAAAAAAAAAAAAACAAAAACAAAAAAACACCACAGACAAAAAAACCGAACAAAAAAAAAAAAAACACCACAGACATAACACAAAGGGATTTGCCATTTGTCATAAAAACATTTGTACCCTAATGCAGCTTTTACTGTACTGCTCGCCAATATTTCTACGGCTTTTTCTGTTACAACCCTAGCTGTAGGTGAACAAAATATAAAATCACTTCATTAAAGTTTGAGATGTACCTCATTACCAAACTATTATGGTTCCATCATAATTTGTTATGGAAAATGTAACTGCTTTATACCAGACATCTGATTATCCTTTTTTACTTATGTACTGCTTTATGCTCTTTTGTTAATAAAAGGTTTGTTAAAAAAATAAACAAATCATTGCATTAAAACTCTATGGATTTTTTGGGGGGACAACCAGAAGGCAAAAAAATTCTCTCTAATGAAGAGCGCGTACTGTCTGGTTGATTGCCGTTTACTGCGCAAATCCTAGTTTATTTGATGCTGGATACTACACACCACGATCTTCTTGTGGCACTGTTGGGAACAGAGTTGCACATCTCCTACAGTGGAGGGATCCTTACCTCTTCTATCATCCATTCATGAAGCACCTTGTATTCTTTTCACAGAATACAAGGCATTCCCTGAATGAAGAAGAGGAGATCCTGTGGTTCCTCTCCCTCCCCTCAACCCCCCTGTACTTAAGAACACTTTATTATGCAAAAAGGAAACAAGTTGTTTTGTGAATAGACAAAGAGACAGGAAAGAGAGGGAGAGCAACAGGATCCTTTGCTGTTGCTGTCGAGGAGGCTGCTCTTATACCTGCAGAGATGGAAGATGTATAGTATTCAGAATTAAAGAAGCTAGACTCTGTGCAGTACACAGCAGCCTGCAAACGTGGGCAAAGAATAATCTTCATTAGGAAAAAAATAAATCAACTTGTGCTGTACAAAAAAAAAAAAAAAATTCCTGTAGGTCAACTCTAAAGGCTAACTCCAAGTTTTAGTGAACTTTAAATATTTTGTGTGAACAAAGCTGGTTCGAGTGAATTATTTTCCTTACTAAACCACATGGTCCTGCTGTGTGTGATATATAAATTCTAAGTAGCATCAGCTACATACAGCAGCAGGTAGAAGACTTCTTACTCCAAGAACAAAACAGAGTACAGCTGCTCATCCACTCACAGGAAGCTTTGTGTTTTACAAATGAATATTAGGCTTCCTTTGAGTGGCTGAGGTGGAGAATTAACATAATCCACTTCAGCTGCCTTGAGTGCCCATCCCACTGCCAGAACAGAATCCTGTACACTGTATGTAGGGTGATGCTAGATACAGCACACACAACTGTAGCGTGTTAGTGAAGGAAATACTTTGTTTAGACCAGTAGCTACCCAAATCAACTATTTAAAGTTCACTAAAACCCAAAGGCATAGATAAGGTGGGGGAGGCGACAACAACTTTGCAGTGCGGCACCAATTTTGAAAAAGGTTCTTGCATTATTTTTTTCCATTTCATGTGTGACTTGCATAGACACCTGAGCATGAAGTTGAACAGATGTCTGCCAAGCCACACATGAAATCGCACTGATCAACGGCATTGAAATCACACTACTTCATGTGAATTAGAGCATATTCTTTGGGCACAAGGACTGTGGCATATGTTATTGTGTACACAGTGAGCAGGGTCAGGTTTTAAGCCCCTTCCACTGTTAGCACAATTTTGCCAGGCACACAAATTATTGTCCTCCGGGTACCCAAGGCTGAAACTCTCCAGGTAAAGAAATTATCTACGGCCCTGCTAAAACCTGTAGTTAGGCTTTAAAGTAGTATTAAACTATCAGTGTTAATTTAGCTTAACACATTGAGCACAATAAAACATTCCCAAGTGAACTATTTGTAAAAAATTGTACCCAAGCAGAAGCAGTTTACAACTTTGGCTGCTTGCTCCTGCCTTTCATTGCCGCTTCCTTGAATTTACGGTCAGTTAACAGTGGAGAGTGCAGTCTCAATCAAGTCTGTTAGCTTGGAGAAGGGAGGGGGAAAGAGGAAGAAGCAGAGGAATGCCTTGTCATTCTAGGCTACAGGGCTGTGCGTTCCTATTGATGAACACAGTATAGGGAGACACAGGTCTAGTCCCTGCACGTAATGGTGGCTCCATAGGATGCTACAAGAGAAAGGAGCCACCCTGAAACTGGAAACCTGGGGCAGCAGTTATGGCACCAGCTTAAACAGGAACATAGGCTAAGATTTAGAGATAAAGAAGCTGTATGCTCAGTAAGTGATTGTCAAGGTCCTACCTTTTCCCTGAGGTTATGTTACTCCATGTGCTGGCGTCCATCTTGGATTCTGCTGTGCATGATGGGAATCCTTTTATGCCTTCAGGTCTCTGAGGTCCACCCCCCAGAGGGGCGTGGCTGATGACATATAAGCCTGTGGCCCGCACATGCTCTTTGCACTTGTGTCTTGGTGTTACTATTACTCTGTTCTGACTCTCGTGACTCTCCTGGTATTCTGATTCGGCTTGTGACTTGACTATTCTTTGTATTCTCCTTTGATCTGACCCTCTGTTGCTGAACCCGGCTCGTGACCTGTGATTCTCGTCTGCTGTCCTGTACTGTTATGTCCTGTTGTTGTTGACCCCGGCTTGTCTGACTACTCTTTTGTTTCTTCCACCAGCTACACGCCATTGGCGGCGGCCATTACCGCAGCTGAGGTGTCTCGGGGCCGCGACCTGGTTCCTGGCTGCGTCAAGTCCATCCCCACCATCAGGGGCCCTGGTGAAGGGCAGCCTGGGACTTAGACTCCGCGCCCTGAGGGACTTCGGTCTGTGAGTGGTGGTTGTCGTCAGCCAGTGCGTTACATTGTTAGGCCTGCCTGTCCGTTCCTCGGCTCCTGCTCTGACAGTGATTAAATCAGCTGCTGAAAAGGTTTATTATTGCTTTAAGCCTCTGGCACTGTAACCCCAATAAGAGGTTTAGCTTAGTCACTTGATAGATCAGTGTGACTATCACATGAAACCATCAAGTAAGGTATGCAAATACAAACTATTATGTATAGTTGCCTGGATATCCTTCAGATACCTTGGCTTCAATATTCTCTATTCTTCTACTATCATGCAACATGTGAGGATAAGGAATTCTCACACATTTCTGGCACTCATGTGCTGCATGTTTGTGCCTCAAACACTGAAGCCAAACAGTTATGCAACCAGCATTTGGCAAGTAGGCAATAATGTCAGCTCCCATAATTCTTTCATGACAAGTATACTTTAAGCAACATACCTGATACCAAGCCTGAAATAGCATGCTAACCCAAGTGATTTAAAGAGGAACTAAAGTCACATACTTACCTTAGCTCCAACAGACCGACATCCATGAAGTCGCTTGCTGGAATCTTCTCCCTGGCTTAATCTGGGAGCTGATATTCAGCCATCTCTATAGGCCAGAGCAGGATGACATAACTTCCATGAACGTGTTCAGTCATGCTGGCACACAGGCCCAGTGCTGGAATGCATACAGAGTTGTGCATGCGCAGCTCAATATTCTAAAAAGAAAAAAAAAAAAAAAAAACTGCGAGGAAGCAGATAGGTTTATCTTACTGCAGAAAAGACATAGCATACCTCTTCTGCAATAAACAACCTGCCTGCAATTTTTTTTAAAATCACTTTGGTTCCATTTTGACATACAAAGGTACGCTGCCAACAACATTCTGTGCTGAAACAGGTGTTTTTTGTCAATTAACATGCATTGTGTTAGGTAGCCTAATCAATACAGGAAAAAAATAGGTCCTGCGTGATTTTTCAAAACGTAGCACACACTGCAGCAACAGACTATTTGTGCTTTGTGGTGTGCTGTAGTGCATGTGCAATTCACTACACTGTAAATGTGTGTTGGGGTACAATAAACTGACAATGGATGGCAACACAGAACACATATAGCAGTGAATCATAATGTGTTTCACACAGTTAGTGGTTAGAAGGAGCCTTCACACTTCTCTCCTTTGTCAGAATCTGACAAACACAGCTTAGGACCACACAAGAGGTGGATGTACAGCTACAACACAAGTTTCCTAAAAGGACCTTTAGACCCTTGAATTAGGCTGTGGGGGGCTGAGACTGCAGACTGTTGTATTTACCTATAATTTAGCAAGCAGTACATGTGAGGTGTTCAAATAAGTATTCAAAATTATACTTCATAGCACAGCCTCAGGCCCCATTGACATATGGGCAATTGGAATCATGGCAAAACAGGCGAAGTGCGTTTGGGCCATTCATCCTGAATGGCACCCTAAACGCTGCATGATTTTCCCATGAGTCAAAATGCAAGTGTAAAATTGCTCATGGCTTAGAGCCAGAATTTGGTCCCTGGGGTTTTTTGGAGAGACAATTGCGCATAGGGCAGCCCATTCAGGTGAATGCACTGCCTTATGCGTGACACGCGTTTCGGCATGTGAATCATCAGTAACAGGAACCCATGTTCTCACTAAGCAATGTGTGAACGGGGGCTTAGGGTTCAGTCAAATTGCAGCATTTTAAAATGACTCTGTTATGTATGACTAAAAATGACATCAGGCTTGCTTTTTGCCTTTGGTAACCACTTACTTCTATTAGCTTTCCAACACTAATCTACTGTGCATGACCTAAGAGTGACATCTGCCTTGCTATGGCCTGGCATGGCCATTTCTGCCTAAAGTGCCATTTTTTGCTTTAAGTCCAGGACTCTTAACACTGCATTTTAACTAAGGCACAACAAAGAGGGCAAGAACAATCTGCAAGTATACATGTATTTCTCCATCCATCTTTCTCTCAATCTGCTTCCCACTGTCATCACCCTCCATTATGTTCTCATTAACCTTCTTTCTGCTCAAACCCGCTTTCCTTTACCCCTCAACTCCTCCCCATAGCCTCTACATATCACCCCTCACTCATGCTCTCTCATTATTGCACCAATCAACACCTGCTTTTTCAGAGCACACGATATCGCAACCTCCAAGACAATGGTGTATTTTGGTTTTGTGCTGCCCTAGGCAAAAAAAAAAAAAATCAGAGCCCCCACCACCACAGGGGAGAGAGCCTGACATTGACCAATAACTACCCTGCCCCCACCCGAGAGAGCCTTCCATTAACATACACCCCCCCCCCTCCTGAAAAAGAGAGAGAAAGGCACTCACCTTCACAGCTCCGGATATCCCTGGGAACAAGAGTCAGGCTCTGCATACACCATCGAGAAGCCTGCAGCCTCTCTCAGATCCCACCTGGTCCCTGTGGTGCATGTGCTGCCCCCTGAAAAATACCACCCTAGGCAAATGCCTGGTTTGCCTTGTGGTAAATACGCCTCTTCTCCAAGACACTGGGACATGTACCCTCATAAATTTCACTCCCATCTATCCTCCCTAATCCTTCTGAAACGCATATCTTCTGTAGATACTGCCCCTAATCCTGGCCCTCCAACATTTAACTCTCACACTCAGAACCAGCAACCCTTCTTCCTCTGGCAGCAGCAACAACCCTGGCTTTCTAATTTCAACAACTCTGCTACCATGAGCCATTTCTTCCTAAGGGGCCTCTAAAAATACCCGCTTGATGTCTAACAAACACCTATGGCAAGGACTCTATCTTCAACACATTCAACCTTCTTTCTATTACTGAAACCTGGCTTCATGAATCTGTCTCTAACTCTCCAGCTGTCCTCTCCCTTTGTGGCCTCCACTGGACTCAATCACCAAAGACCCAGTGGATGAAAAGAAAGGGGAGCTGGACTACTCCTTTCCCCACAAGCATCTTTCATGCTCTTCCTATACCTCCCTCTCTGTCTCTGTATACTTACCTGATTTCAATCCAGCACTCTGCCCCATCTGCAGCTGGTCACTGCCCCATCTGCAGCAGTGAGCGCCACTGTCTCCTGTTGATGTCAATGAGCGTGTTGGGGGGGGGGGCTAAGCCATGTTGCGTGTCAATAGATGCACACAGCCCAAATCAGCTTCCTATGGTGGCACACCAAGCAGAGGAGAAGCCAAGAGTATAGTTCAAAAACCCTCACTGGACTCCAATGGTTTGAACAACTTCAATCTCTCTGCTCTTGTTTACCTCAAAACTTCTTTCACACCTTGTTTATAACCTACTGAATTACAACCTCACCAAAAACAATCGTCTCAACGCCCCTAGAGCCTGGCTTCCACCCACAATATTCTATTTATATTGCCCTACTAAAACAAATCACTTACTAACTGCTGAAACCAATGGCCACTATTCCATACTCATACTCTTAGACCTTTTCACTGCCTTTGATATAGTTGGCTACCCGCTCCTCCTCAAAAACTGACTCTGCTCTTTCCTGGTTCTCCTCCTACCTCTCTAGGCACACTAAGTGACACCTAAAACTCTTTCACCTCTTCCTGTTTCTGATCTGTCCTCAGGCCCCATCTATTCCCCCTCTACATCACTTCCCTGGTTGGGCTGAAAACCTCCCATCACTTCCAATACCACCTCTACACTGCTGACACGCAACTCTTCTTTCTACTCCTCAGCTACCCTCTTCAATCTTTTTGTGCATCACTAAATTACTGAGTTGAGCATCAATATGGATGTTACACTATTTCCTTAAAGTGCTCGTAAATCCTTTTACGATAGCAGAGGAATAAAGCAGTGGACAGAAATGACACTTCCTCCAGTGCTTTCTTCATATTTCATCTCTGAGGTTTACAACCACTTTAAACATAATCTCTTAACAACTGATCTCATGTTATTTTTGATTCCCCTACCCCAACTTTACCATCAAGATCTACAACTATCAGGTCACTCCATACATGCCAAGGTGCTAGATGCAATCCAAGACTCTAACCGCTCCTTCAAATTCTACATCCAATCACTCCATAACATTTCCATAATTTGACCCTTCTTAACACTACAAAGCTGCTACAGTCATGGCCAAAAAAACTGGCACCTCTGCATTCCTGTTAGATAATGAACCACTTTGCCCAGAAAATTGTTGCAATTACAAAGGTTTAGGCATTCTCATGTTTATTTCTTTTGTTTGCCTTGGTATGACACACAAAAAAGGGGAGAAACAAAAAGCCAAATCGGACACATTCCACACAACTCCAAAATGGACTAGACAAAAATTAATGGCACCGTCTCACAATTTCGAAAAAATAATTGCATTCCAAGTTTCTGATGCTCCTGTAATTTGTAATTAAACTTGCCTTTATCAATTAACCAAATGGAACATGAAAAAGAGACAGAGCAGCAAAGAATTGTCTGAGGATTTGAGAACAAAAACTGGGGAAAAGCATGGACAATCTCAAGGTTACAAGTCCATCTCCAGAGATCTTAATGTTCCTGTGTCCACTGTGCGCAAGATTGTCAATAGGTTTACAGCCCATGGCACTGTAGCTAATCTCCCTGGACGTGGATGAAAGAGAAAAATGTATCAAAGACTGCAATAAAGGATTGTTCAAATGGTGAATAAAGAACCTCGATCAACTTCCAGACAAATTTAAAGCGAAGTTACACTCACGCGGTCAAAAAATAAGTCAGCAGCTACAAAAACTGTGCATGGCATTATGAAATCTGAAGACTGTCAAGACAGTCTTTTTTGGGGTGCAATGTAGGGCCTAGTGTCAGAAAGTTAGGTCTCCGTCAGAGGTCATGGGTCTTACAGTAGGACAATGACCCAAAGTATACATCAAAAAGCACCCAAAAATGGTTTAAGACAAAGCGTTGGAGATTACTGAACTGGCTCGCAAGGAGTCCAGATCTCAATCCCATAAGAGCACCTGTGGAGAAGTCTCAAAACAGCAGTTGGGAAAAGGAACCCTTCCAATCTGAGAGACCTGGAGCAGTTGGTGAAAGAAGAGTGGTCCAAAATTCTAGAGGTGTAAGAAGCTAATTGATTGTTACAGAAAACAATTGATTTCAATTATTTTTTCCAAGGGGTGTGCTACCAAATGTTAAATCAAGGGTGCCAATATTTTTGTCCAGTCCATTTTTGGAGTTTTGCGTGGAATGTGTTAGATTTGGCATTTTATTTCTCCGCTTTTTTGTGTCATACCAATACAAACAAACATATGGTTTGATTGTTGATATGATCAACATGTATAAATACATCAGTGGTTCATATAGTGAACGTGGTGTAGAGCTATTCACCCTGAGGTTGGCTCTGGCCAGCTCAGTGGATTTCTTTAAAAAAGGCCTGGATTCTTTCCTAGATACACAAAATATAACTGGATACTAACATTTATAGGTAAAGTTGATCCAGGGAATATCCGATTGCCTCTCGGGGGATCAGGAAGGCATTTTTTCCTCTCAGGAGCAAATTGGTTCATGCTATGTTGGGTTTTTTGCCTTCCTCTGGATCAACTGTGGGTATAGGATAACTTCTTTTTCTTTTTTTTTTTTTTAATGGCTGAACTGGATGGACTTTTGTCTTTTTTCAGCCAGACTAACTATGTAAACATGAGAATGCCTAAACATTTGAAGTTGCAACAATTTTCTGGGCGAAATGGTGCATTATCTGACAGAAATGCAGGGGTGCCAATATTGTTGGCCATGACTGTCACTCCCTGGCTAACTCCTGCATTGACTATTGCAGCTCTCTTCTAATGAGCCAACCTTTATACCCTTCAGGTTTATTATGAATGCTGCTGCTACACTGTGTGTACAATTATTAGGCAAGTTGTATTTTTGAGGATTCATTTCATTACTGAACAACTACAGTGCTCTCAGTCAATCCAAAATGTTAATAAACCTCAAACCTGAATATTTAATAAAGTGAGGTGTTGGCTTTCTTAGGAGAATATCTATGTGTACAGAATTATTATGCAACTAAATGAAAACCAAAAATTTTCCCATCTCACTTATTTTCATCTGCCATTGGCGGCCTCACCTGTCAATCACCGGGTCCCGGCCAGTGATTCCCCACTGGCACCCGGCGATCAACGAGAGGGAGAAACCTGTATGTAAACAATACAGATCTCTCCCGTCAGCTCCTGCACATTGCTATGCATTGCTCTGCAGAGCAATACAAAGCAATGTGCTTACACAGTAAAACAGTACACAGCACACAGTTAACCCTTTGATCGTCCCAAATGTTAATCCCTTCCTGTCCAGTGCCATTAGTACAGTGTCAGTGCATTTTATTAGCATTGATCACTGTATTAGTGTCACTGGGAATGTCAGTGACAGTCAGTTCGCCCCCAGTGTCAGAAAGCTCACCGCAGTCCCGCTATAAGTCGCTGATCGCCTCCGTCACTAGTATTAAAAAAAAATTTTTAGTATCTATACCGTCTTTTGTAGATGCTATAACTTTCACATAAACCAATGAATTTACACGTATTGGGATTTTTAATCCTTTATCTTTTTTAAAATTTTTTACTGGACATGTTTAACTGCTAGCCTACAGGGCACTTATACCCCCTTCCTGCCCAGGCCAATTTCCAGCTTTCAGCGCTGTCGCACTTTGAATGACAATTGCGCGGTCATGCAACACTGTACCCATAGGAAATTTTTATTTTTTTGTGACAGATAGAGCTTTATTTTGGTGGTATTTAATCACCTCTGGGTTTTTTAATTTATTCTTAAACAAACCAAAAACCACTGAAAATTTTAAAAAGAAAACGTTTCTTAGTTTTTGTTAAAAAAGTTTGTAAATAAGTGATTTTTCTCCTTCACTGATGTGCACTAACAAGGCTGCACTGATGGACACTGATAGGTGGCACTGATGGGCATTGACAGGCATCACTGATACATGGCACTGATATATGGCACTGATAGGAAGCATTGAGAGGCAGCACTGCTTGGCATTGATAGGTGGCACTGACTGGCACTGATGGGTGACACTAAAAGGCAGCTCAGATGGGCACTGATATGTGGCATTGATGTGCACTGGTAGGCACTGGCAAGAGGCACTGATGGACACTGACAGGTGGCACTGCTGGGGCTACACTGATCATCAGGGCACACGGATCATCAGTGCCCTGATGATCAGTGTACATGTCCCCTTCGTGGAAAGACGATTACCGGCTCTCCTCTCCTCTCGAGCTTTCAGCGTGACAGCTTGAGAGGAAACCAGCATTTCCATGTTTACATGTGATCAGCTGTGATTGGACACATGACCGAGCAGACATCTTCGGCTCTTTCCGTGATCGGTGATCGGCTGTGTCCGAGGGACACAGCGCACCGCCGATCACCGCACTGCGCGCTCCCTGAGCCGTGCATCCGCAGTGAGAATGGGAGGACATCATGTGACGTCCTCCCAGAACGAGAGAACCACCTTACACCAGTCATATTACTATATGGCGGGCGGGAGGTGGTTAATAGCAAAAAGTCTGTTTTTTCTTAAAATTGTCGGTCTTTTTTTTTTTTTAGAAGCTTATGCCACACATCACCCACTCTTGAAGCCAAGCTTTTTGTGACACATGAAAAAACAGTTTTTTTGCTAGAAAATTACTTGAACCCCCAAACATTATATTTTTTTTTTTAAAGCAGAGGCCGTAGAGAATAAAACGGTGGGTGTTGACATTTTTTACATTTCACAAAAACACAATATATTGCCCAATTGTTTGCTAATATATAAAAGATGATGTTACGCCAAGTAAACAGATACCAAACATGACATGCTTTAAAATTGCGCATGCCCGTGCAATGGCAACAAAGTACATACATTTTTATTATCGATAAGCGACACTTTAAAAGCCTTTAAAGGTCACCAATTTATATTTACAAAAGGAGGTCTAGTGCTAGAATTACTGCCCTCGATCTGACGTTCACGGCAATACCTCACATGCGTGGTGCAACTGCTGTTTACGTACCGACACGGGGTAAACTCTTGCTCACGCATGGGGCAAGGCTGGGTTTTTTTTTAGTTATATTGATTTTTTATTATTTTTAAACTGTCCCCTTTTTTTTTTTAATCACTTTCATTGCCATCACGGAATGTAGATATCCTCTCTGACCTAAATAGGCTTTGACAGGTATTCTTTTTTGAGAAATTTGGGATCTATTAGACTTTACACCCTGTTCTAAATTATTATGCAAATTCTATTTAAGTGTCACAAAGATTAAATATTTTGTTTTTCAGTTTAACTCATGGATGGCATTGTGTGTCAGGGCTCTTTTGATCACTGAAAACAATCTCAGACACCTGTGATAATTAGATTGGCAGGTGAGCCCAATTTAAGGAAAAGCTACTAAAGGAGGGTGTTCCACATTATTAAGCAGAGCACCATTTTCAAGCAATATGGGGAAGAAAAAGGATCTCTCTGCTGCCGAAAAGAGTGAAATAGTTCAATGCCTTGGACGAGGTATGAAAACATTAGATATTTCATGAAAAAACTGAAGCGTGATCATCGCACTATTAAGAGATTTGTAGCTGATTCAGAGCACAGACGGGTTCATGCAGATAAAGGCACATTGAAGAAGATTTCTGCCAGATCCATGCATCGGATCAAGAGAGCAGCTGCTAAAATACCATTACATAGCAGCAAACAGATATTTGAAGCTGCTGGTGCCTCTGGAGTCCCACGGACATCAAGGTGTAGAGTCCTCCAGAGTCCTGCAACTGTGCATAAACCTTCTATTCGGCCACCACTAACCAATGCTCACAAGCAGAAACGGCTGCACTGGGCAGAAAAATACATAGAGACTAATTTTCAAACAGTCCTGTTCACTGATGAGTGCCGTGCAACCCTGGATGGTCCAGATGGATGGAGTAGTGGATGGTTGGTGGACGGCCACCCTGTTCCAACAAGGCTGTGACATCCGGAAGGCGGTGGTGGAGTCATGTTTTGGGTCGGAATCATGGGAACAGAGGGATCCCTTTAGGGTCCCTGAAGGTGTAAAGATGACCTCTGCAAAGTATGTGGAGTTTATGACTGACCACTTTCTTCCCTGGTACAGAAGGAAGAACTATGCTTTCCGTAATAAAATCATCTTCATGCATGACAATGCACCATCTCATGCTGCAAAGAATACCTCTGCATCAATGGCTTCTATGGGGATAAAAGGAGAGAAAGTCATGGTGTGGCCTCCATCCTCCCCTGACCTCAATCCTATTGGAGAACCTTTGGAGCATCCTCAAGCAAAAGATCTATGAGGGTGGGAGGCAGTTTACATCCAAACAGCAGCTCTGGGAGGCTATTCTGACATCTTGCAAACAAATTCAAGCAGAAACTGTCAAAGTTCAAAAACTCACAAGTTCAATGGATGCAAGACTTGTGAAGCTGCTATCAAATAAGGGGTCCTATGTTAAAATGTAACATGACCTGTTAAAATGTTTAAAAAGTTAAAATGTTGTTAAAAGTTTGATTGAAATAGCTTTTGATTTCAGTAAATATGCTGCAAAATGACAATTTTCAGTTCTTTACAACCTATAAAGTGTTTTGAAACTTACTGTGCATAATAATTTGGAACAGTGCATTGTAAGTTTATGTTTAAAAAAAATACTGTTATCATTAGGAGGTTTGTTCAATAAAATTTGAATTGTACTCTTAATAGCTGATAACATGAGAATTATGCTATTATTTACATCAATTATATAGGTAAATGAAAAAAATATAATTTGCATAATAATTTGGAACAGGGTGTAGATATTTCCTCTGCCCTTACATCATCTGATCTCACCAAGATCGGTGTGATCAGATGCTTTCCCAATTTACAAATGGAACTGTTTATATCCTGCGAAACTGAAGTGATGAAATGCTCGTAGATTCCGATTTCTTAGACTATAGAGATGATTAGAGACATCTGGTCTCTGTTCAGCTCTATGGTCAACCAGCGGATCTACTGACTGCATTCTTGGATTCCCCTGCGGGACAGGAGAGCCGAAGAAAACTGTGGAAGGTGGCGGGGCGGGGAGGTGGAGTGTCCCTTCCCGCTGCTCGTAAAACCAATTTAGCAACTAACTGGCCAGTAGGATTGCTTTTACATGACAGCCAACCTCCAGCTGAAAAAACGATACCAGGATGATGACTGTAGCTGCGGGCATCATCCCGATATAACCACTCAAAGTCCAGCGATGTACCGGTACATTGCTGGTCCATGTTGGACATAAATGTAACAGCAGAGAACATGGGCATATGATGAATCAGTCTGTGGCCCAATATGACCACAATGCATTCTTTTTTGTAATGCCCATGTTGAGGGTTAGGCCCAAAAAGGTTTTAAATTCAGAAACTGTGATAGGTTTCCATGCGAATTGTCTGGCAAGAGCTGAATTTGGGTGGGCGGCCATGTATTGTTGTGCATATAAATTGCCTTGGCCCACAATCAACTGGTACAAATCTTCAGTGAAAAACAGTAGAAGGGCTAAACACTAGTGCTGGCAGCGAACGAGGCTGATCCTGCTAGCACTGCATTTTTGGAGACACTATACTAAGCAGGCACTAGTATAGTTCTGTTCATGATCATTATATTGATCTGTACAAACACTATACTAGTAATGGGGGTGATCAGCAACCCATAGCATGAGTGTGATAGTGTATGGGCAACCTAACGCTAGCTGACCCTGGCTGGGTGGGGTGCTTACAGACCCTGACGTTATCTGATGTCGCTAGTGGCAGTAATCCAGTGATCAGTGAAAAATGTTATATACGGACACTGTACTAATGGCACTGGCTGGGTGACGGGCAATCAAAGGGGTAAATGTGCTAACATGTGCGAGTAAAATGTAGTGCTTTTACTCAGTGCCGCGTTCTCTCTTCTCTCCCTGGACCGACCAGGGGGCGCAGGCGTGTTCACACCCCAAAATAGGAAGCGACGCAAGATTACGTTGCTTTGTCAAGAGCTGCTGCTTGCCTACAAAATGCGGGTAAGCGGTTGGCAAGTAGTTAAAAAAAAAAATTCTCAATATGGTATTTTTTTTAAACATTTTATTTATGTTTTTAAATACTTTTATCAGAATAGTACAATGTTATCATAGTAACACTGAACTACTGTGGGGGGGAAATCAGGGATTTTTCTTTTTACACTTTGCTTTGCAGGAGAAATAAAGATAATTTCTCCTGCAATGCAAAGCTTGCTGTCAAGAACCAAACTCATTCATGAACTGCGGGTATGTCGCTCTGCCTGTAGCTGCCGCCCGGCCGCAGTACGTTGCGGGCGGGCGAGGAATGATTTAATTATTTTGTGGCTGTAGATTGTGACATGTTGGTAACGTTACACATTATGTGTGAATTTCTTGACAGGTGCACTTTAAGGAACTGAAAGAAAAAAAAATAGGCAACAACTAATACATATAGTTTCTCTGTGGCAATAGGAGAAAGGTATTTGGCAATAGTATGTTTCAACATTGGTAGTCATAAGAATGTATGCCAGACTCAGTTCTATGGAACAAAAACCCTTTATTACTAACTTCTCCTGAACTATCAAACATTTATAGCATTTAAAGGAGTAATTTCAGACATAACTTTTTGTTGGTGGATAGCATGAGGAACAGTAAGAACCTTTGTCAGGTTTTTATTGCTTTCTTACCAAAGCATTTGTGTTTCTGTACATCCAGTTTATTATTTACAAAGACCAATCACACACGACTTATGGCATATCTAATGATTAGAAAATCAAATGAACATTTTTACAATAAACATGTTTGAATGGAATTCTACTAATGTACTGTATGGCCAGCTTTAGGAAAATCCAAAATTTTCAGTTGTTACTAAGCTAGGAATGGAGAAGAAATATTTCAATAGAGACAATTGTAACAGCTGCTTATTCTGGTAATAACTACCTCCGTCTCTGCTTTGCTCTCATTTTGGAAATGTTTTCTTTTCACTTCCTGTTGTGCTTACAAGATACGAAGTGGGGGGAAGTTTTCCCAATGGGCCACACATAGGAAAAAAAAAAAAAAAAAACAAAAAAAAAAAAAACAAAAAAAAACCTCAGAGGTTTTACCATACCTATCAAAATATTGGAAAAAAACTGATTTACATTATTACTGAACAATTTTAGGTTATTTTGATCACAATAATTTGCATGTTTGCCGCAATCAAATTATAGAAAATACAGTGGAAATTGAACAGCCACCAAAAATTTACATTTTTTAATTTTTACCCTCTAAAAAATGAAGCTCAGGGCAGGAATCTCCATCTCATAAACCTTCTTCTAAAGTCATCTTCTAAATGAAGAAACACTAGAATGTGCCCAATGTTGTCATGCACCTTAAAACTGTGGGACATCATGTGGAAAATTATTCTGTTAAAATACCATTATTGCCAACTAGTTTTTTTTTTTTTTTTTTTTAAAACAAGCCCCAATTTCCAAGGATGCACAATTTGCACCATGGCCAAATAAAAAGTTCCTGCCACAGATCACATATTCAAAAGATTGAAAATAATCCTCATCTGAAACATTCTAAGTATATCAGACAAAACAAAGTTTTTTTTATATTAATTCTCAAAAGAGAGTGAGCATATCACCGCAATCACTGCAACGTAACAATTGTGGAAGGAATTTACAGATCTGAAGTGTAACACTATTCTGTAAGCACAAAACAAGTACCTAATTAAACCCCTCAAAAGGCAGGGTATAAGAAAAAGGCCTAAGCAAAAACATCAACCTAAAAGAATGAAATAAGTGGAGAATCCAAATTTACAAAGGCTCAAGGTTTTTTACCTTCTTGCATGCTATGCATTGGCTGAGACTCAATCACAGCCAGTGAGCCAATGAGGAGAGAGGGGGTGGAGCCAAGCCACAGTTGTGTGTGTGAATGGACATGCAGAGCAGCAGCTCAGGAGCAAGCCTGCTTGGGTACCCCTATAGCAAGCTGCTTGTTCTGGGGGGCACTTGGCTGGAGGGAGGGGCCAAGAGTGCCAGCAGGGGACCAGAGAAAAGGAGGATTGGGTATGCTCTGTGCAAAACCATTGCACAGAGCAGGTAAGTATGACATGTTTGTTTTTTTTAAACTTACCTTTAATATCACTTTAATATGTCTATGAGAGAAGAGAATGATAAAATGCTCTGTAGATGGCACTTAATGCAGAACCAAACCCTTCAATTCTTTACAACCAAGGAAGTGGCCATCTTAGCCTCTGTTTGATCTGCAGTTGCCATGATGCTGCACGTGATCAGTTATGACACCAGCCATTTGATGGCTTGACAATTTGAGAGAATACACAACTGTAGCAGTTATGCATAGTATGCCTTGAACGTAACTGTTTTGGGAAACAATTAAATTGATGGGTTTAGTTCTGCTTTATCACATTTAAAGCTCTTTCCCAAACTTTATCCCAAAAATGTGCACAGCCTTGCTGAACAAACAAATGCCAGAAATCCATAAGCCCTCCCAGGCTCTCATTTTCTTCATCTTAGTGACCACCAAGAAAATCAGTAGAAAGACTCTGAAAATCAACAACAGTAAGACTTGAGCTAATCAAAAACAAAATCTCATGAATCACGGTATATGGAAAATTAACAAACATCCTAAATGACAGGCAAGAGATTGTTAGAGTTTGCTAGTCACGTGTAAGGTACCTAATGAAAAAATTAAAGGCCTCTCCCAAATATGCAAACCAATGGAAAGAAAGATGCAGTTGGGAAACCTGGATGCTGGAATAAGGAGAAGGGGGGCAGAGTGTGACCTGTCTTTTTCATACTTAAAGCTTTCCTTAAAGCAAAACTTTACCCATAACAACTTGATAAAAATGTTCTTTAACAAGGAACATACTGTACAGTTCTTACTGGAGGCTGCCATTTTGCTGAAGCCCAGAGCCCCTGAACAGCAGTAAATCATAAAGTGGAACTAAACCCACTGATTCAACAGTTTCAAAAAAGTTACATTCGTGGAATGCTGGGATTGCTAACGGCCACATCTTGCGTCTTCAACCAAGCTGTCAAATCATCAAATGGCTGGTGTTATAACTGATTACATGTGCAGCACCATGGCAGTTGCAGACCAAACAGAAGCAACTGCCTTGGCTGTAAAGGATAAGAGGGTTTGGTTCCGCATTAAGGTTGTCAGCAGATTGGCCTCCAAAAATTTGTCAGTGTCTAAAAATAGAGAGCAACTGAGCAAATGCGACCCCAGCTAGTACTGGAATCCTCTACTCTTCCTACCACTCCATCCCCCACAGCTAATTACCTCTTGTACCACTATCCCCTCCCTCCTAGATTGTAAGCTCCAAGGAGCAGGGCCCTCTAATCCCTCTTGTATTGAACTGTATTGTTACTGTAATGTCTCCCTCCATAATGTAAAGCGCTAAGCAAACTGTAGTCGCTATATAAGTCCTGTATAATAATAATAAAAATAATAATAAAAAGGGATGCACCAATACCAGTTTTTTTAAGGAGTACGAGTATCGATAATCACGGATACCAATTACTGATACCGATTTTTTGTTCAGTGCAGTGCGATTTGAGCCTATGCAAAATTAATGGGCTCAACTTGCAATGCAAAGAATCGCATGTGACTTGAACAGGAATGTGGTGCGATTCCTGTCCGAATCAAGTGCGGTTTCCCACACCACTCCTCTTTGAAACCAGGCTATAGTCACAATGACAATCCTGCATTCACAAAGGAGAAGTGTGGAGAACCTGACCTTCCTGATTACTACACTGACTGGCCTACCCGATTCCTACACTAACCTACTTGACTCCTACTAACTCTGACTGGCAAGTCCTGCACATCTGCTGGGAAGTGATCTCCAGCCCCAGTACAGCCCCTACACACAGTAGTACAATGTAGACTGAAGGATCCTCATCACCTCTCCATGTCCTCCATCATTAGGCTGATCAGGGCTCTCCCCAGCACCAGACAGTACAGTTTTGGGGTCCCACCACCCAGCCGCTCCTTAGTAACCCCTGCAGGGAGGACCAGCACACCCACAGTACCTCCACCATCTGCACTAAGCATCGCCCCTCCTTTATTAGATTACCCCATCAGAGCCCCCTGTACATCAGATTGACCCATCAGAGCCCCCCTTACATCATATTCCACCATCAGAGCCCCCCCCACATCACATTCCATCAGAACCCCTCCTACATCATATTCCACCATCAAAGCCCTCCTTACATCAGATTGTCCCATCAGAGCCCCCTTACATCAAATTCCCCCATCAGAACCCTCCTTACATCAGATTCCCCCATCAAAGTCCCCCGTACATCAGATATCCCCTATCAGAGGCCCCCTTACATCAGATTCCCCTATCACAGGCCCCCTTACATCAGATTCCCCTATCACAGGCCCCCTTACATCGGATTCCCCTATCACAGGCCCCCTTACATCGGATTCCCCATCAGAGCTCCCCATACATCAGATCCTACATCAGAGCCCCCTTACATCAGATCCCCCATACATTTAGATTTCCCTCATCAGAGTCCCCCATACCTTTAGACTTACTCCATAGAGCCCGGCAGGTAGGAGGTGGCAGCTGGGAAGAGAAGCGAGCTGCAGGGTAGGACGCATATGTGACATTATTGGCTGCTATGACAACGGTGGCCCTAACAACCAATGACTGCAGGTTCCTGAGAATTCAGAGCAGCAGAATGGCTGGCTGACTGTCCGGACTGAACTATCAGTCGGTCAGTCTGCCATTGGCTGCAATGGAGCACTTCACCCCCCCGGGCACTGCCAGGAGAGGAGCCTGACACTACAGAAGCCGGGCCTCTGTGTGTGCAAGTGACAAGGTATCTGTTCATTTGCACAAAGTACCGATACATGTGCAAATGCTTAGTATCGGCACCAATACCGGTAGCGGTTATGCTCAGTCCTGATGTGTTTGCGTATTTAACATACATTATACAAAACCTGTCTGAACACACTTTCTCCCTTCATGACAAAATATAAAAATATTTGGAAAAAAAAAAAAGTTCATTTTTAGAATGCATGCATTAGTTAATGCAGTGTCATATTTTTACTGGCACACACAACACCGCAAACATCTGAATAAACTCTAAACACTAAGTGCTAATAACTTGCACTTCTTGATAGATGATACAACTTTGCTACTTTTTACACTTTCTCATATCACTTAACAGTCTATATGAGGACAGGTGCCATGCATAGTTCCAGATTAGGCTTGGTTCACACCTATACTTTTTGCTTTCGCTTTTTAATGCTTTTTGCATTGTGCTTTGCGTTTTTACTTACGCGTTTTTGACGCTTTTTTTTTCAGCTGTTAAAGTGGAAATGTTTTGTTTCTATCCAGAAAAAAAAAATGCTGAACTGCTCCTAAACGTGAGTTTATCAGCTGCAGTGAGCCCTAAGGGGGTATTTCTTCCCAATGACCACAAGTATAAGAAGTATTCTTCCCACTGAGCATCACACTAATGTATCATGAGTTGTAGATAATTTTTAGCATGGGTTTCCTAAGACCAGAACATTATTTCAAGGGTTCCTCTGGGTTAAAGAGGTTGAGAAAGGATGGTGTAAAGCATTACGGCTAGAGTAAGTGAACAACCCCCTCTGGCTGTATTGTAGACTTTAGGTGGCCAGTTGGGGGCTACAAAATCGTAGTTCCATCAACTTTTTTTTTTACTGCCCCGACCTCACATGTGAAAGAGGCCTTAATCCAGCCATAGAGGAGTAGAAAACCGAATGTTCTGTCAACTGGGAACCGAAAATGAAACACATTCGATTGTGACCTCATTTGTTTTTCTAAAAGAAAAAGAAAAAAAAAAACTTACAACAGCATGTTGGATCAGAATCTTACATTGCAGCTGGCACACGAATGATGCGAAAAACTAACGTTTTGATGATCGGCACAAAATGTTTATTTGGTTTTCGTCTGGTCTATGGCCGGAATTACTCCCACATTATTTTTACCCGTGATCCAAATTGTTCTTCCTCAAAGATCATCTTTACCAAAACTCCAAATTTTGGCAACTGAAATTCCTTGAACACATCTCTTTGGAAGTACCCATTATTATGTCACATAGATGTTTTTTCACGAACTGCATTTACTCATTTTATTAATGTGTTTGTACTTCTAAGGTGTGCATTGTACACCAAGGATGTAGGTTTTTGCTGTAAACTGCAAATCTTCAATAAAAGAAAAAAAAGAATATATGTATTTCAACCATGCAATTGGTTTAGTTGTTTGCCTAGAGTGCTAATTGGATTATAAATTTGATTAATTAACCATGAAGCGAATACACATTAGGAAAGAAACTCCAATATTGCAAAGGCAAAACTATAGGCTTTTGCAGGGCAATAAAGGCAGTCTAAAAAAGTCCTTCCTTTAGACCTCCATATAGTAACTGATGAAGGTACAGTTAAAATAATGATGCTACCATGAGCATACGTATATACTTTTCAGGTGTGCCATTCTATTTTTGGTCATATACCTCATAGCTTTTTTCATGATTCTAAGGGGTCTGTTCATAAAGATTTCTGGATTTTGTCTATATTTTGCTATGTGGGTTAAAACTTGATTTTTAGGTGTGTTGGGTGAAACTTTTCTTAAATTAGAATCTGTTATGTTGCATGCTGATGGGCAAATCTTGGTTGATTTTAAATGTGACATACAATTATTGTAATTAGAATCTTTTCATTATGTGTTGTGTGCTCTCTCCACTCTCTAGGATATGGGGAAACTTAGGAGTCCCCAATGTTGCAAAATATTATTTGGCAGCCCAAATCTCCCCACTTACCAAGCAACACACGATACCTCCTTGAACTTCCTAACTGTGCAAAAATGCAAAGCTGGCCCTATTGCACTGCCACTGTTTATTATTTAAATATTATAGGTACTTATATAGCGCCGTCAATTTAAGCAGCGCTTCACATACATATATTGTACATTCACATCAGTCACTGTTCGTTGCAACTGGCCACCTACTTGTTTCTTGTAGCCATGCATACCATGGCCAAACGTACCATAGCCAAGGTCTCATTTGCAGCAGTGAAAGACTGTTTGGCCACTATGAAGATCAAGAAAAAGATGTAGAGCATCTTGCATAACTCTCACTCTAAATTCCTAAAAATATTGCAAACTTGGGGAAGGGGAAGCCCAGACATCGTTCTCACCTTTGCAGCACAATAAAGGTTTAATAAATATCAAATTTAAAAAGATAAAGGAGGGGGAGGAGACAGGGCAAGAGGAGATTAGACTTAGGGTGGATGTTCACTTTAAAAGTGATAGCCAAATGCTGTAAACAACAGACGAATGTTGCTGTGGAAATGCAAAGCAGATACATTTCATATATGTACTTATTTAATTGTATTTTTATTGAACTTTGTGTAACAAGGGTAAATATGAGTTACAGTGGGTTACAAGGATAGGTTAAAGGGATCATCGGAAGATAAATCCCAGTCAAACAGGGTATAGTGAAATCTAAAGCTCGTCATAGATAGATCAAAATTCGGTTGGTGCAGCTGCAGGGACCAGCTGAATTTCAATCCATCTATGGCTGTTCCTGCTCAACAGAAGTCAATCTAATGTTAAACTTCGATAGAACGGGACTATAGGAAAACATTTACTTGATCAGCGGTTGCAGCGCTGACAAGTGCATTCTAACAGGAGAGGAAGCCCCACTGTCAGGATACAATAGCACAGCGGGGCGGATTCAAAACTGATCATCTATGGAGAGTCTAACGCTTATTATGAAGATAAGATTAAAAGACAATTCATTCCTTTTTGCATAATGCCGAGAAAGACAACACCACCTGTGTATACAAAATATATATATAAATAATATATTACACACACATACAATTTAAGAAATTGGGTTGCTTAGAGCGACCCCAAACCTCCTCTTCTGGAGTCCTCCACTGGTGCTCTCGGCTCCTTTCCTTCTGTCTCTGCTACCATAGACACACAATGCAACTTAGCTCCGCCCCTGATTTTCACTCACAGGATTTGATTGACAGCAGCAGGCCCATAGGTTCCCGCTGTTGCCTCTGTCCTGTGAATACATAGAGAGCCGCTACAGACAGGCACAGTGCTGGATCGAGTGAGGGGGGTGAGGAAGCTATACTGCTATTGGGACATTTTTACCTTTATGCAGGGAATGCATTATAGTAAAAAAAGTCTTGTCCTTAGAACTACTTTAAAGCTAAAATGTAGTTAAAAAAAAAAAAAAAAAAAAAAGCAATGCATTCTCTGTAGCAGGTGTCTCCAAACTTTTCGAAGAAAAGCCAGTGGGGGTGAAAAATTTCCCAGGCTCAGCATCAATGAGAATACACGTGGCCTTAGGGGTGGTGGTCAGTAGAAGGAAGAGTAGTGCCCCATCACTGCTGTCAATGGCAGGAATAAGGCCCCATCATTGCTGTCAATGGCAGGAATAAGGCCCCATCATTGCTGTCAGTGGCAGGAATAAGGCCCCATCATTGCTGTCAGTGGCAGGAATAAGGCCCCATCATTGCTGTCAGTGGCAGGAATAAGGCCCCATCATTGATAACTTGTATGGGAAATAATGCCCCCTCCTTAGTGTCTGTGGAAGAAATTATGCCTCATATTGTTAGAGGGAAACATGCCCCAAGGGCCAGGTAAAGGCTAACAAAGGGCAGCATCCGGCTGTCGGTCTGCAGACCGCTGCTCTACAGCTTTAGGCTGGCTTAACAGATGCACACAATTGAGGTGGATAGCAGAATCCTACTCGCTGGGACATGTTCTGAAAGTGGGACTCTCTTCTGTCAGAATACACTGATCAGCAGCTGCAGCCAGCTGATCAAAAAACATTTTTGAACAAGCCCTTTAAATCAGAAGTCAAGTCAATGATTGACATCTGTCAAACAGGCACGACCACAAATGGATCAAAATTCAGCAGATCCCTGCTAAATGTGGATCCATCTATGGCCAGCTTTAGTGAGCTAACTTACCTGCAATGAATGATGTCCTACATCTTGCAAGCAGCTGAAATTTGTGCAGGGATGCGCAATCGTCTTCCTGCTGCTGTACTAGGAAGGAAGGAAGGAAGAAAGAAAGAAAGAAAGGAAGGTTCCAGACAAGGTCCCTGATGAGTCACATGATTCTCTTCCCCATTCACAGACTGTGTTCCTGCCAGGACACAGCAGCTTCTTCTTCAACCTTAACGAAGCAGGGTTTTATAACCCCACCTACAGGAGTAGGACACTAGTCAGAAAAAAAGATTTGCCACCTCCTATGAGCAGTCCTCTCTGGGTATAACACCCCCTCTCTGCTATAAGTCTCCAGTCCGTCACAAGCAGTGTCAAAGGAGAGATCTCCCTATAGGGGTGGGTGCTGTGTCCGTCAATTAACTCAAAGAAAGGGATTTTATGGCGAGTACAAAAACAAAATCCCATTTTTTGTTACATTCATTGACGGACATAGCTTCTTCTGTAACCTTAACGAAGCAGGGATGTCCCCAAGCAGTGCCAGAATGAAGGGCATGTAAAATGTAAGAACCCCAGAGCAACAAGCCAACACTCCAAAAGGGAAGGCCCAGGAGCCCTGAACAGCTGCCTGCAACACTTTGCGGCCAAAACTAGCATTGAAGGATTCCAACACATCATCTTTATAGATCTTTGTAAAACGTGTGCACAGACAACCAGGTCTCCACCTTGAAAACCTGAGAAACAGACGCCTGATGTCAGAACGCCCAGGAGGTGCTAACTGCCCTAGTGGAGTACACCGTAACTGGGAAAGGAGGCTCCTGCCCTTAAAAGCATACGCCTGAACAATCATCTGCCGAATCCAACGAGAAACAGTGGCAGAAGATGCTGCCAAGCCCTTCTTCGGACCATCTGTGAGGACGAAGATGGAGTCTGACGTCTGAAAGGCAACAGTTACAGACAAGTACACACATCGCGCAGACCACATCCAAGGAATGCAGCCACCTCTTTAGGGTGCAACGGTCGAGGACACAGTGAGAGAAGAACAATATCCTCATTCAAATGAAAATCCGACACCACCTTCGGGAGAAAGGAAGGGAAAGGCTGAAGCACCACCTTGTCTATGTGTAAAACTATATAAGGCAGTTTTACAAGACAAAGCTGCCAACTCCGACAACTCTCCAAGCCGAAGTGATAGCGACAAGGAAGGCAACCTTTTGCGAAAGCATAAGCAAGGGGATTTCCCAAATAGTCTCAAATGGAGGCCTCTGAAGAGCTGACAGCACCAAATTGAAATCCCACGGTGGCAAAGGAGAGCGCACAAGAGGGACCACATGAAGAACCCCCTGAATGAAAGTACTGCCCAAAAAATTCATAGCTAAGGGAAGCTGAAAGCTAATAGCTGAAAGAAAACAGCCAGAACAGAGACTTGTCCTTTGACTGTAATCAACGCAAGGCCAACACCCGAGCCACAATGAAGAAATGCGGATGGAACCCAAAGGCTTCACAACAACCAATATAGGCTCTCCAGGTACGATGGTAAATCTTCCGGGAGGTAGACCTACAGGCCTTCAACATAGTTGGAATCACCGAGCCAGACAACCCCGTCCTTCAGAACCTGGCCAAAAACAGCCACACCATCAAAGCCAGCGACGGTAAAGCAGGGTGGAAAACCAGCCCTTCAGATAGAAGGTCTTCCCAAAGAGGCAGCCTCCTGGCCACGACAAGGCCAGTCCGAAACAATGAGGATGACTGGGATTCCTTTGGTCTCTATCCTGCGTAGTAGACGAGGAATCAATCGAAGGGGTGGGAAGGCACAAATTAGAGTGTACTAATCCCACAACACCACCAGAGCATCCGCTGCATCTGCCAGGAGATCCAACGATCCTGCCACAAACCGTGGAACCTTCCAATTGAGGTGGGAAGCCAGAAGATCCACGTCTGGAGTCCCGCAGCGAATGCAGAGCTGATGGAACACTTCCAGATGTAGGGATCATTCATCCTGATCCAGCATCTGACGCACTGAAAAGCGTTTGGGAAGTACAAACGAACGCTTCGGCCCTTATAAACAAATCTGTCAAAATATTTAGGGTAAGGAAAAACCTTAGCAGTCCGAACCGGCTCATGTGTACCAAAAGGAACAGGTACATCAGCTGACCCCTCCTAATCTTTAGCGTTTCACGCACCGAATCAACAAAGTACCACTACCAATGCCTTCTCCTGTGTGGCAACAGAGGACCGATCCTCCTCATCCAAAGAAGCAGGAGATGCATCCTTAATATCCACAGTAAATGTGGAACCCACGGTGGAGGGATCTGGTATGGTCTCAGAATCTTCCAAAGACGAGGACGCTTCTTGCTCACCTTGCGGCCAACTACCACCTCCACACGGGACACAAACATCTCCAGGACGACTGACAATGCGTCTAAGGGAACTGAGGGACCTGGAGGTGCAGCATGCTCCTGTGTTTCCAGGGGACCAGTCCCCCCAGCTAAACACTGAAGGGGAACCAGACGCTCCCAGTACAGAGGACCACCCCAGTAGGATGAAAGGAGATAGACCCCAGGGAGGACTCACCGCCGCGTGTGTGTGTGCTGAGCCCTGCCTGCCTGAGGGAATCCCTGCCGCTGGCTCTGGGAAACTGGCCACCAAGGACCTCCCCCAGCCAGCCTCCATCTCTAGATAGCTACTCAGACCCCAAAAAAACTCCAGAAAAATGGCCGCTGTGTCTTGCACTAGAGGCCGGAAACCAAAAACCTCCAAGAAAAGGACTGCCGTGGCTACAATAACATCACCACCAGCCATGCCAGCCACATGCAGCGTGCCCTGCACCCCCCTATTCAGGCAGGATTGCAAACAATGGCCACACCCCCAACAGGACAAGGCCCCCTCCAGGCCCAGATGAGTCCCACATCGCAGAGGGAAGGAGAGGAAGACTGCTCTACCAGGGTCCAGCCAGGATTGAGGTACCCGGGCTAAGCCCACACCCGTACCAGGGTGCTGGTGCATGAAGGGGGGAGGGAGGTGGGTGGGATGTGTTGGGTGAGAGGACCCCGCAGGACCGACCACCCCAGGGAGCACCCGCACACCTTACCGAATCCTGGACAGGAAGGGGGGGGGCAACTTACCAATCTAGCGGAGCGTGCAGGTAAAGCTCCCGTGACAGATCCTCCTCCCCAACGAAGTGGGGGGGCTTTCGGCCAGGGTTACACTGTGACAGACTAAAAGCGCCTGGTCATATGTGTCCCCGTGAGGTGTTTAACTCAATTGCAACCCGGTCTTTGGGGCACAGTCGCTGCTAACTGAGCGCAGAGCTGGCGGTCTGCACGCGCTGGTCAGACTGGGGTGACCACTGGATATAGATTATCCAGCCTGTCACCCAGCCTGGCTGTTGATAGAAGATCTATGTAAGAACACAAAAGCCCATGAAAAAAAGGAAAAGTTGTGGGACCACAAGTCCCAGCAAAACTTCATGTCCATACTCCTGAGACACTAGGCAGAAAAGACTGGAGATCTATAGCAGAGAAGGGGTTTTATACCCAGAAAGGACTGCCCATAGGAGGTGCCAAGTCTTTTTTTCTGCCTCGTGTCCTACTCCAGTAGGTGGAGCTATAGAAGATGCCGCTGTGTCCATCAATGAATGTAAGAGAAAGAAAGTTTCTTAATGGAGGAGGAGGAAGGAGGGTGCGGATCCTCATCTGAAACTTTAGTCACAGCAGCTCTACAGAATACCTGAAGCTTTAATCCCCACAGAGCCAAAAGATCAATCAGGAAGATGGAGCATCCCTGCAGTGAACGTTTCGACAGGATCCAGCTACCTGCACAATGTGGAACACACAGTATTTCAATAATGGTAAGCTAGCTCACTAACAGAACAGAGATTTTCTTTTCCTTTTTTTAGGACTAAAATTCAGCTTTATTATTTTAATAAAAGAAATTGTTTTATCTATAACTTCCAAAAACAAAATGGCAGATAATGAAGATGTTAGAACTTTGCAGGTTTCTAGGTTGGTCCTGCCAAGATGGATGCTCCGTACTTTTAAAAATCTTGTACATGTAAAGGAATGCTAAACACATGCATGTGACTGGTAGAGCCTGATTCTTACTTATGATCATAATCAAAGCTGTGCATGCAGTTACAAGCTCATTCTGGTATTCTGGATTACAGCAGGAGATAGCATATTATCAACACTATTATTTAAAAAACTGCTAGAATGTGTTATCTGGAAGGTACACAGATGAGCAGGTGCAACCCAACCATTATCCCTGTAGCAAACCTTCTGAGCCCTACTTAAAGGATAAATCCCCTTTTATAAAAACAAAAATAATAAATGCAGATTTTTTTTTCTGCTGCCAGCAGGAGAGAGGTTGGCTTCAGCTCTCAATTACATACTACCAGCTAGAGTCAGCTGTCAATCAGGGAGCTCAGTGGATCCTTAAACTATGGTTGAGATCTATTCAGAGCATGGAGCGCCTCTGTGATATCAGCAGCTTTGGCCATGTCACAGTGCCCACAGTTCCTAAAAAGTTCTGTGCCACCTACTGCTTGGCACACCAACATGTCTATTCTATGCTCCCAAAATATAGAAGATCTTTTCAACTATATGCTTCACAAATTGCAAGAATCTTGCAACATGTTACAAATCGGGATCTTCCCATTTCTGACGCATATCTCGCAATCCATGGTAAGATGCCTTCCAATTTATTGTTTATTTTTATACAGGATTTACATAGCACCAACAGTTTACACAGCACTTTACAATATAAAGAGGGACAGTGCAATTACAATACAGGAGGGCACTGCTCATGGAGCTTACAATCTAAAGGGAGGTGGTACAAAAAGGTAATAGCTGCAGTGGGTGATTTTATGGAGGTAACGAATACAGTTCTTAGATGGAGGTGGGGTAGGGTTCCCTGAAAAAATGAGTTTAAGGATCGCCTAAAGGCGGACAGTGTAGGAGTTGACCGGACCTGCTGGGGCAGGGAGTTCCAGAGGATGGGAGAGGCTCTGGAAAAGCCCTGGAAGCCAGCGTAGGAGGAGGTAGCAAGGGAGCTAGAGAGCAGGAGGTCTTGGGAGGAGTGGAGAGGACGATTCGGGTGATACCTGCAGATGAGGTTGGTGATGTAGCTAGTTGCAATGTTGTGGATAGCCTGTATGTTGTGGTTAGCATTTTGAATTTTATACGATCGGGTAGGCCAGTGGAGAGATTGGCAGAGAGGGGCAGCAGTCACGGATCAGTTAGTAAGGTGTATTAGTCTAGCAGCAGCATTCATATTAGGTCAGTGAGCTGGCCCACAAGACAGTATGAATGACAAGGCCTGCAATATATTAATACTGCACAGCCAACAGTTTATCAAGACAAGAGTTGTTTTTCCAGATCTTAAATGTAAACATGTATGCAAGCTACATATAGGCCTAAAGTAGTCTGTAGGAATGTAGCTGATCAGGGATTGAAGACTGGACAGCACTAAAATGATCTACAAATGCCTATTGGTCGGTGACTAGGGAATCAATACCTTTGATGCCTTTTGAATGTTTCACATGATCAGCTGCCCTTTACAAAATTTCAAAGGTTTTCAGTGGGGAACAAAATTCAGACAAGACAGTGGCTTGTAAGGAAAACATTTATCCAGATAAACAAAGGTCATTTGAGATGGCTATTCATTGTTACAGCGGATCACTCTGCAATGCCTATTCTGACTTTATTTAAAGTGGATCTAAAGTCTAAACATTTTTTACCCTAATGCATTCCTTCCATTAAGGTAAAAACTGTTAAGGCATCAGTACCCTCCCCCAATAGTTACCTGAGCCTGGATTCGATCCAGCGCTGTGACCATCTGCAGCTCATCTCAGCTGGTCTCTTGGGCTTTGCCAAGGCAGCGGGAGCCAGTGTCGATAGACACAGAGATCTGCACTCGTAACTTAGACATTACTTTAAATGGTCCATATAGTGAACTTGGTATAGAGTTATTCACATTAAAATGGTTGCCCTGCCTCCTCCCCCACCCTCTCTTACCAATGGACATAATTTTCTTTCCCAATGCATTTTAGTCATGCTGCAAAGCATTACTTCTGCTTTTCTCATCTAGCTTGGACATTCTACATGCCCTTCACATGTACAGATGTGCTGCAAGGCTCTGGCACCAAGAGAGACCTGCAGCACATCTGTGGACATACGGGGTTCCCCACACACCTGCAAAGACTGGCAACAGGAAAAGCAGAAACCTTCTTTGGCTTTGCGCGTTTGCGGAAACACATTTGCACATGTGGCTCTGTCAGAACCCAAAGGCTGGGCAGAGTGCTACGGGCACGTCTGCGCATGCACAAGAATGGTGGCTCTGGAGGAGGAAGCGGAGCCTGTCTAGAGCAAACTAAAGTTCCCTTATCAAATTATTACAAAGGATAAGAGGGTACTCTTTGGATCTGGAGGAAGAGAGGTTTAACCTATGCATACAGGAAGGCTTCTTCACCGTAAGAGCTGTAGAGAAGTGGAAAAGACTTCAGTAGGAATTAGTTTGAGCCAATTCAATTGAGTTGAACGCCAGCAGTTACTGTATTTGACAGCTCAATTAATGGTTTCAAATATGTGCGGGACCAGTTTGCAGCTCAATTTCAAGCCCCATCCCATGTAACTTCATTCAACGCTTCAGGTGCAATTAAGTTGCGAATTGTTAAAGTGTATGAGATTTGAAATTGCACCTGAACTGGGCTGAAAATCATACTGGACTCTTTTTGAAATTGCACTGCAGCCGGCCTGCACTTACATGAACCGGCTCCCTAAAATATGCATTCTGGTTCAGGTCATTAGAATCAGATGCAGTTCAAAACACATCCAATTTGCATATATGTGAAATGGGGCTAGGAAACAAAAGCTGGATGAATTCCTAAATGCAATAAAATATAACTTGCTGATAACACTAGAGATTGCTGATCCAGGGAATATCCAACTGCCTTGGGGGGGGGGAGGGGTCATGAAAGGGTTCTGTATATGGAAGTTAATTATTGATTGAATTTGATGGACGTGTCTTTTTTCCAACCAAAGTAAAACTTTCACAAATCAGAACTAACTAAATCAAAATACATGAAAGGGGAAATTCCACTTTCCCTCCTCCTCCCTCATATTTGGGGGGGCAGTTACCTGGTTTTGACCAACTCCTACTGCCTAGGTGATTGGAGAGGAAGTTCATACCCCCCCAACCTCTCTTTGCTGCCTCTTGGAACAAGTCAAAAGGTCTCAAGAGACTTTGGGACCATTCACGGGGCGCAGTGCAGCTCGCACATGCAAGGTGGCTGCCCACAATTAGGATGCTGGCACCTGGATCTGAAGACTGGCATAGAGCTGGATCAGGTGAGGACATCACTGGATCCTGGGACAGGTAGGTGTGTTTTTTAAAACTCAGCAGCTACAGTATTTTTATTAAGTATAATTTTTGAGGTTTAGATCCTCTTTAGGCAAAATATAAAAATAAAATTTGTATTCTATTTAGCAATGAACTGCCAGAGGATGTGGTGCTGCTATCCGACATTCCAACTGTCACTGCAGGTGTAATTGCTCTGAAATCCATCACTCTTCTACTTGCTAGAACAGATATTAACACAGTAGATGTCCAATACAAAACTCTGCCATAAACTGTGGTTGTTTCTTCATGACCTTGGATGGATAAGAAGCAAACACTTAAACAGCAGCACTGAGCCTGGGTCTACGAGACTACCAAAAGAACTTGCACTGTCAGAGCGTTGAACGATATAAATAGGAATTAAACATAACTCTCAATGTACAACAGTTTTAGATATCTATGTGTGCCCACCAGCTACAAAAGAAGAGGCTGGAAAATCTGCCATCCTGACACTCCCAGACCCTCAATTATAGGGAAGGTGGGGGAGAGAGCTCAGTCAGCACTTCCTGATCTATTCATTTTAACACATTCTTTTAATTTTTGGTTTAACCTCTACATTGCTGAATGAGCAGGAATAATAAAATAGGAGATGGTTGAACCCTTTTGTCTTAAATTGTATTGTAACTGTTCTGTCTCTCTTCATATTGTACTACGCACTACGAAATTGTTGGTGATGTCATCAAATTCTGAACAATAAAAGTAAAAATGTATTATGTCTCTCAGGAAACAGAATATACATAGTTATGGGAATTGTTATAGAAAAAAAAAAGGGAAAAAAAAGGGAAAAAAAAAAAACACACACATACATAGGATGAACTGGAAGGATCTCTGTCTATTTTCAACCTTATAAACTATATTGGGTTTATTGGCATCTGTCCAAACTGGCCCTAGTATGTATGCCTGTGGGAACATTAGAATGTAAGCTCCTTGACGGCAGAGAATGATGTGCAAAATGTAAATGTGTGAATTGGCAAAGCTATATAAACACCTGAATTAACACATATTTGGTAAAATAAGTAATGGTAAAAGGTACTGCCAAATCAATAGGCCAATAGCTTAAAGTGTTAAACTCAAATGCAACATTTATTATACTGCAGCTCACCAGTTCTTCGATGTGGTGGCTAGTTTTTCTTTTTTTTTTCACATTTTATTGAAAACAATGGTAAAGGTTGTACACAAAATATAGAGTTGTAGATATTTCTTTAATTTATGCCTGGCAATCTAGCCAGTAAGTCTGTTGATTTTTCAAAAGAACAAGCTATCCTGTAGATTGAGCAGTTAGAGAATTGAGACAAACCATTTACTACTGACAGGGGTGCTTACAATGGCAAGTATTTATGTGAAACCTTCATGCAGGTTGCTTCCGATGTGTTTTTCCAGCGTGTTCTCAAACATGCATTTTGGTGCATTGTGCATATTTGAACAGGCGTTTTGCAGGGTTTCTTTTTTTGGCTAGTAGAAAACTCTGCCCAGTTCTGTTTATGTGATGCGACTTTACACTCTCTGGCACACCAAAACAGAACTATCATGCTTTCCTACTAGCAAAAATAAATAAAAAAAGCAAAACACATCAAATTCATAACACTTGCACTTTTGTGCTGTTCTATTGTAGTCTATTACATGCAAAATGCAATTTGCTGCAGGAAAAAAAAAAAAGGCTCTGACCCTTTCAAAAAAATGCACCAGCTTAAAATGCACAGATGTTAACTAGATTCATAGGAAACCAAATTAAATGGACTGTAGTGCATTTCTGCAAAACGCACTAAAAAACGCGTAGGTGTGAACTAAGGGTAATACAAGAGGTCTGTTACTGGCCAAAATCAACCATAGAAAAAGAGAGGGAAAAAAGCCTAAAAAAAAAACCCAATGAACCACCACATCTAACGATCGGTAAACTTTAGTATATTACAATACCGCTTTCAAGCTGAACTTGGAATAAGCACGAGCCAGCCTACATACAAGAGCCATGTTATATCTACAGCCCTGGCCAAACGTTTTCAGAATTATACAAATATTAACACCTTCCCACCCGACCTATAGCAGACTGATGGCCGGGCGGGACACTCCTCATTGTGACTGGGCGTCAAATGAAATCCTTTTAAAAGGAGATGCTCACTCGGCCGCGGAGCGGTGCGATCACCCGCTGTGTCCACAGGACACAGCCAAGGACATATCACTACACCGGCCAGTTGCCAGTGTCATGTGACAGCTGTGACCAATCACAGCAGATCACATGTCAATTGTATACAATGGATGGCTTCCTGTCATGCCATCCAATGTATACAATTGTGTTGTTAGCTGTGATTGGTCAAAGTAGTCACATGGTACAGACAGGGACAATAACAGCTCATCTGTATCATGTGATGAGCTTTGCCCAATCATAGCTAATCACAACAAAAGACTGAATGAATCAGTTTCATTCAGTAACAATGGTTGCAAATATCAATGAAATACCTAGGTATTAGCAATCGTGCTAAAAAAAGAAATCCCGATCACTTGCCCAGAGTAGTTCAATGTTACAATAGTAACATTGTTTTTGCTTTGGTCACAGTGTGTTGGGAAAAAAAAAAAAAAATAATAAAAAGGTAATAAATTTAAAAAATAATAAATTATTATTTTTATATACTGTCACCAGTCAGTGTCTCTGATCACTGCCACACCAGTTATATAATAATGCTGTACTTGACTGGTGACAATATGTACAAAAAAAAGTGTAACAAAAAATTACAACCTCCAAAAAACTCACCAAACCTCTTACTAAGTAACTTGAACTGTCTATTTTCCAAAAAATGGTAATTTGCGGGGTATCTCTACTATCCTGGCCTTTTCGGGCCTCTGGAAATGAGATGAGCCGCCAGTACATCAGGATTGATTGATTATCAGATATATATACCATGGTTTGTGGACTCTAACTTTCCTACAGACTAAATAATATACACTAATTTGGGGTATTTTCACCAAAGAAATGTAGCAGAATACATTTTGACCTAAATTTACGAAGAAATGTTATTTATTTGCAAAATTTTATAACAGAAAAAAGAAAAATGTGGGTTTTGTTTTTTTTTAATGTCAGGGTTTTTTTTTTGTTTTATTTACCAAAAAATAAAAAAAAGCGGTGATTAAAAACCTCCAAAAGAAAGCTCTATTTGTGTGAAACAAATGATAAAATTGTCATATGGGTACAATGTTGCATAACCGCACAATTGTCATTCAAAACGCGACAGCACTGAAAGCTGAATTTGGCCTGGACATGCAGTCATCATTGCTTTGCATAAAAAGCGATTCACAGGCAAGGATATTGCTGCTACTAAGATTGCACCTAAATAAACCATTTATCGGATTATTAAGAACTTCAAGGAGAGAGGTTCAATTGTTGTGAAGAAGGCTTCAGGGTGCCAAAGAAAGTCCCCCAGAAAGTCCCCCAAGTGACCAGTACCGTCTCCTAAAGTTGCTTCAGCTGCGGGATCGAGGCACCACCAGTGAAGAGCTTACTCAGGAATGCAGGCAGGTGTGTGTGCATCTGCACGTAGAGTGTGACAAAGACTTTTGGAGGATGGCCTGGTGTCAAGAAGGGCAGCAAAGAAGCCACCTCTCTCCAAGAAAATCATGAGGGACAGACTTATATTCTGTAAAAGGTACAGAGATTGGACTGCTGAGGACTGGCGTAAAGTCATTTTCTCTGATGAATCCCCGTTCCGATTGTTTGGGGCATCTGGAAAAAGCCTTGTCCGGAGAAGAAAAGGTGAGTGCTGCCATCAGTCTTGTGTCATGCCAACAGTAAAGCATCCTGAGATCATTCATGTGTGGGGTTCTCAGCCAAGGGAGTGGGCTCATTCACAATTATGCCTAAGAACACAGCCATGAATGAAGAATGGTACAATACCATCCTCCAAGAGCAACTTCTCCCAACCATCCAAGAACAGTTTGGTAATGAACAATGCCTTTCCCAATATGATGGAGCACCTTGCCATAAGGCAAAAGTGAGAACTAAGTAGCTTGGAGAACAAAACATCGAAATTTTGTGTCCATGGCCAGGAAACTCCCCAGACCTTAATCCCATTGAGAACTTGTGGTCAATTCTCAAGAGGCGGGTGAACAAAAAAAAAAAAAAAACCCATAAATTCTGACAAACTCCAAGCATGATTATGGGCTGCCATCAGTCAGGATTTGGCCAAGAAGTTGATTGACCGTATGCCACGGCGAATTGCAGAGTTCTTGAAAAAGAAGAGTCAACACTGCAAATATTTGCATAAACTTAATGTAATTGTCAATAAAAGCATTTGACACTTATGAAATGCTTGTAATTATACTTCAGTAGACCATAGTAACATCTGACAAAAAGATCTAAAAACACTGAAGTAGCCTTTGTGAAAATTAAAGTGTTACTAAACCCAAAACAGTAAAATCATTCTGTATATGCAGTAAAGCATGCATGTTATACTCCCTGTGGAACCAAAAGGGTTAATCCTCTGCATTGTGTAAAAAGGCTGTTTGATCCTGACTTCTCTGATCCTCCCCTTCTTCCAGTGTCCCCCTCTTACCTCCTGATAAGACATATGTGTGGAAACACTCTGCACATGCTCATTTTGATGTGTATTGCTAGAGAGGGTTGTTTTTTTCATGGGAGAATGCATGTGATCAGCACAGGGCCAATCAGCACTGCCCAGACAGAGGTCAGGGGTTCTGCATCCTCCTAGAAGAGAATGAAAACTCCTCCCACAAGCTTTAACCAGTGCTGGGTTGCACACAGATAGAAGTCACAAGACTGCTCTAACTGCTGATGAAGAAAGGTATTTAGCAGTTTATATTTACTAAAATAAATGCACTTCCAAGTGTTGTGTACTGTGGCGGACCAGATAGAAACAATGCATTGTCCGGGGTTTAATAACACTTTCATATTTGTGTCAGTCTCAAAACTTTTGGCCAGGGCTTTATTTTACAAAACACTGCACAGCAAACTGCTGGTGCTAAATAAAGCCATAAAAACAATAATTATAACAATAATAGTCACCAACTTGCCACACTAACCATCTGAACATCTTTAATGATACAAATGTAACAAAGTACATACAAATACATATAGAAATGTACAACTATACAAATGTGTACATATAAATGAAATATTTGATTATAAAAAGGAGCTCCCTGAACAGATGAGTAACACGGACAGCCGGGAGGTCATTCCATGGCAGGAGGCGTTGTCATTTATAATGACGATCTCAAATGTGAGTGTGCCCCCAGGTCTGGTACCCAGGGCTGGCAGTAAGGGCCACCCCTGCACAGAGCCCCCCCCTCCTTTCTTCTCACTGCTGGAAATCAATAACTCAGAGAAGGGGGGGGGGGGGGGGAGTAAAACTGCACATCTGCATTACCCGCATTTCCCAGACATCCAATCCAGGCCCAGCAGATGGTTGTGGGCACACACAAGTAGAAAGAAGAAGCCTGGGACCTATCAGATGTGATAACAATCCTCCTGGACAAGGCACACATACGGATCATGGGGCAGTGACTTGGGAGAATGGTAGGAGCAGTCAGGATGGGCCTCCCTGACATACCATTGCTGACAGGCATACTTTACAGCTAGTTGTAGATGTCACAGAGGGCACTGGAGCCTCCTATTACCTCCCCTAAAATAATACACATTTAACCCTTCATTCCCCACACTCAAGAGACTCCCCTATCCCCCCCCTTCCCAAGGACAATTGCTGAATCACTTCTCATTGCAGACAATGGTGGCCCCCACAGTGCAGGCCTCCCTGCAAGAAACATCACCCCTCCCAATTGAAAATCCGCTATTCCTCCTCAGTGCTGCCCTATCCTCCTCCTCATCATGAACCTTTCCCCTGCAGCTCCCATACACAGCGGCCTGCTTACCTGGAAATGCTCTTGAAAGCGAATAGGCAGGATCTGTGCCATGGTTGCCGCTCCTGCCTCAGGCGCCAAGCACGACCTCGTAACCGTGTCCTAAGAAGACTCCGCCGGCGGTGCCCGGGACACACGGTGTGACTGAGCCACAACCCGCGCAAGCGCACTGACAAGCCGGCTGCGCAGGCTCAAAAGATGGGCGCACAGTCAGGGGTGTGGATGTTACTAAGGGAACCGTGCTTGAATGCTCGGGGGTCTTAGTGTGCTTCAGGGTAATATCTCCCCCTGGCGGGAAGATTGGGGAGCTTAGAACAAACGGCGATCACGTCATGTGACTGTGCAGGGTTTGGGGGAAGATGGGATGAGAGGACTGACTGGTGCTTCCAGTGTCCTCCAACATCATGACACACTCCATGAGGTACAAGAGTCCACTAAAACAGTGCAACGTCTGTTTGCCACTTTTGTCATGAAATGTAACCAAAGGAAAAGAAGGGTAGTTGAAGGGGTTAGACAGAGAAATGGAAACACTACATGCTTGACAGGTGTGAAAGTGACTAAACATTTCACATTGAAAGCGGAAGCGATATAGCATTCTTTAGCTTACACTGTGTGATGAGACACCTAGCTAACAGGTGGGAAGCCTCACTTTCCTCATTCACTGCGTGCGTTGCTAGAGTCATGTCAGAGCTTACTGAGCTTCAAAGAGGGCACATTGTGGGTGCCTCTGTGACTGAAATGGCCAATGTATTTGCCGTGTCGCAAAATACAGTGTCAAACGTTCTGACATCATATACAGTTTCCTGGAAAACGTCATCTGATAAGAATAAGCGCAGTAGACATGGTCAACTGACCGAAAGAGACAAAAGGCAATTGCGCAGAATTGTGACCGGAATATGAAAACAACTGCTGCAAAAGTGACTGCAAAGCTCAGTCTCAGTCCCGTGAAGACTGAGTTCCATGAAGACTGAGTCCCGTGAAGACTGAGTCCCGTGAAGACTGAGTCCCGTAAAGACTGAGTCCCGTGAAGACTGAGTCCCGTGAAGACTGAGTTCCGTGAAGACTGAGTTCCATAAAGACTGAGTCCCGTGAAGACTGAGTCCCGTAAAGACTGAGTCCCGTGAAGACTGAGTCCCGTGAAGACTGAGTTCCGTGAAGACTGAGTTCCATAAAGACTGAGTCCCGTGAAGACTGAGTCCCGTGAAGACTGAGTCCCGTAAAGACTGAGTCCCGTAAAGACAGTCCCGTGAAGACTGAGTTCCGTGAAGACTGAGTCCCGTGAAGACTGAGTTCCATAAAGACTGAGTCCCGTGAAGACTGAGTCCCGTGAAGACTGAGTCCCGTGAAGACTGAGTCCTGTGAAAATGGAGTTCCATGAAGACGGAAGAGATTGAGCTCTGCAGTCACTTTAGCAGAGTTGTCTTATTCCGGTCACAATCCTGCCCAATGTCCTTTTGTCTCTTTCAGTCAGTTGACCAAGTCGATCACGCTTATGGTTATCAAATGTTTTCTTGGAAACTGTATATGCCGTCGTAACCTTTGACACTGTACCTCGTCACACGGCAAATAAATTGGCAACTTCAATCACAGAGGCACCAGCTAAGTGGCACCAACAATTTGCCCTCTTTGAAGCTCAGTAAGCTCTGACATGACTCCGTATTACTAGCAGCGCACGTAGTGAATGAGGAAAGTAAGGCTTCCCACCTGTTAGATAGGTGTCTCATCACACAGCAGAAGCAAAAGAATGTTACATCATTTCCGCTTTCAACATGAAACATCATCACTTTCACACCTGCATATCACACAGTGTTTTCTTTTTTTTTTTGTCTAACCCCTGTACGTATCACATCATCTCACACACCATACCCCATGAACTTAGAGAAAATGAAAACCAAATTGTGGGTGTGAGGAGAAGTCAAACATAAACATCAAGTATTCTATTTAAAAGTTTAGCTTGATTACAAGACATCTTAAAGCAGAGCTCCACCCAAAAAGGGAAGTTCTGCTTTAAGCCTTTGTCCCCTGCTCCCCATTAAGGATTGGCACCTTTGGGGAGTGGGGGGGGGTACCTGAATTTGACAGGTACCAGCTCCCACTTCTGCTGCGTTTGCCTAGGCGATCTGAAGCAGAAATTGTCCTCCCCCATCCTTCCCTGTAGTCTTCTGGGACACGTGACAGGTCCCAGAAGACTACAGGGCACTTCACAAAGCTCAGCACTTATCGCGCATGAGCAGTGGGCACCTGGCTGTCTCAGCCGGGTGCCCACACAGAAGATTGCTTGGGCCAGGGAGAGAACACGGTCAGTGAAACCAACGATGGTGAGGACAGGTAAGTGTCTGTATTTTAAGAGTCAGCAGCTACAGTTTTTGTAGCTGATGACTTTTATTTTTTTTTTTTGGAACTCTGCTTTAAAAATAGGAAAAGTGGGTTCCAACATGTACTGTAAGTCAACAAATGCAATATCCAAATAAAAAAACAAAATGTCATACATATAAATGGATGAGGCCCATATTTACAGCTGTGAGTTACATCTAAATGTTGTACATGTGACCATCCATTCAACGCGTTTCATGGAACAAAGTCTAGTTCAAGGTTCAAGGACGCGTGTGCAGCTCCCAATCTTATGAAAGAAGCAGAAAATGTTATAAGTCATAATATTACACACGTGGAATATCTCCAACAACCCATGGAAGCATAATCAGATCATGCACACCTTATCTAGTATTGTGTGGATATATAACCCTTAAAACCATACACAGCACTTTCACATCTTCTCTTCTTGGGCCTAAACAGTCTACAGATATAAGGTGAGAGAAAAGGTGAATAAAGCGCCCTCTGGTCCATTCATGATTGATGTCCTCCCCACTGGAACGGAAGAGTGAATAATGCTCCCCAAATGGATCTCACACTGGAAATCCAGAAATGTAAGATGGCACACGGTGGAATGCCTACACCACTGTTGTGTCCAGTTAGAAAGAGAAGGTCAAATAGTCACCCGTCTCTTTTTATCTCCCATCAAACTCTCACATTACACATTCACAACAAAATGACATAGTCTTGTGAAGTAAAGCTATCATTATTAGTGTAAGTTAGGCACTTCACATAAGGAATACAACTTTTGGCACCTGCAAGAGGTCCCTTCATTAGGCAAAGTGTCATATCACTTGACTTGATGAAGGGACTCTTGGCGGGTTCGAAAAAACTTGGCAGTTTTGAAAAAAACATTGCATTCCCTATGTGACATGCATAACGTACATTAATAAAGGCAGATGTGGGCTGAAAGTGATGCAAATGTAGACCTGAAGGGCTATAACCCACTTCTGTATACTCTCCACAGTGGAGTGCATGGTAACTTGGAACATCCCATCCACCCTCCCATCTGTATGGTCCCAGAGGCCAGCTGGATTGAAGGGCAAGCTGCTGTCATAGAGGACCAGCAAATGTACTTCATGTCTTTTGGTTGTGTCCAAAACTCTCAGGATATTCATGATGCAAAGTAAGGAAATCCCAAGCGAAGAATGTCCCCAAACTGAACTCATACTGGAGAACCAGGAATGTAAGATGGCCCCCTGACTCAAGTTTGGAACACCACCTGCACCACCACTGTGTGCAAATAGAAAGCAAAAGACAAATATTCACCTCCCTTTATTTATCTCACGCCAAACTCTCAGGTCACACATCCACAACGTAATAATGCAGTCTTGTGAAATAAAACGACCATTATTAGTATATGTAAGGCATGTCACATAAGGAATGCAACATTTTGGAACCTGCAAATGTCCCTTCATTAGACAAGTGTCATGTCACTTGGCCTGATCAACGGGCCCTTGGCATGTAAGAAAACATTGCATTCCTTACGTGACATGCCTACTTACACCAATAAATGTGGATGTGGACCAAAAGTGTTGCAAGCGTAGACTTGAAGTGCCATGACAGACTTCTGGGTACATTTCACAATGGAAAGCATGGTGAAACTGGAATGATCCCATCAGGGGCAGACTGACAACTCATGGGGCCCCTGTGTCCTTGCCCAAACTCAAAAAAGCCTATGAAAAAGGTACCAGGGGCATCTCCTGGGGCCCCCTACTGACCCCAGCCCCCCGGGCAGTGCCCAAGTTTCCAAATGGTCAGTCCGCCCCTGTATCCCATCCTCTTTCCCATTTGTGTGGTCTGAGAAGCTAGATGGATAAGAGGAGCAGGCTGCTGTCATAAAAGGCCAGTGGATGTACTTCATGTCTTTTGGTTGTGTCCCAAACTCTCAGTATATTGGTGACATAAATACGACTTTGTACAAATGCAGGGTTTGGCTACATTTTGAAAGCTGGACCAGGTAAACAGCTAAATACATATTTGAAATAGAAATATGAATCTGTATTACCATTACATTTACATTTCTGTTCCTTCAGTTCTGAGATGTTGTATCCCTGGCCTTCTTACTGTCCAAGCCCTGCTTCAGAAGTGCAACTTCAAAGCTGCCGGTCAGTGCGATTTCATGTGCGACTTGCTGACATCTGTGTGACTTCATGTACAGATGTTAATGCAAATCGCACATGAAATTGCCAAATATAGTGCAGGAACCGGTTTCAAAATCAGTTCAAGTCATTTTTGAACTGTCAAATTGCCTGACAAACCATATTGGTGTGAACTGGGGTTTACTATCTATCCTCCTAAGGAAGCTTTATTGCAAAATGCATAGATGAAAAGACTACTCCTCTCCTTTGTCATGTGTCTGGGTGAATGGTACATTGGAATGCCTAATGACATGCCTAAGACTGGGTTATCATAGAGATGTAGAGGTTCAGTAGAACAGAGGATTGTTAAATATTACATTCTAGAAATTATACGGATATTGTAATAAGCACTATATGTAATACAGATTTTTATATACTTTTTTAACTACTCAACAAATAACAAAAATAATACTGTGTTAAGTATATAATGTTTGGCACTTTATCAGTCCCTAGGTGTATTTTAACATACTCTAAGTAATCTCCTATACAGTATGTATTTCCATTACCATGTGATGAGTCATTTTGTCTGTTCTTCTACCGATTGTACATTTCTTTAGAATATTATAGTGTTGTTTGCTCAAGGGCACAATTTACAGCTTTCTTCCTTCAGGCAGTTTATGCTGAGAATATGCAGCGAGTTGGAAAGTCTCTGTGAATGAGAATTTCATTTTCAACATTTGGATCTGGCCAAGGTTGCTTACTGGATACATCTTACTACACAACTGTTTCATTTTTTTCAGTATGTTGTTGACCTATAGGGTCAAAAACATTTATAATCTCTATAATAAATATACTTATCTGCATGTTTAGTCTTCAGCACAAGTAAGGCATCACAAGTTAATTTTGGCAGTAAGTAAAGGTTTGCATGTTAGTCTTGGTCCCTGGTTTCATCATAAGTGTTTGTCTTGGAACCAGGTCATGGGCTTGAGGGTTTATCTTAAAAGTGGGAAGGGTCTGAATTCAATATTAGTCTTGGAAATGGTCATAAATCTGAATGCTTGTTTCATTTACCTGCCAGATATCAGTACTGGTGTACCACAGTTGCTCACAGACTAATTTGCAGTGTAGGGATATCTACTCTTCAAGTTTGTAATTATCATTCTTACCTGTTTCAGTCGAGCATGCAAAGACAGTTGAAATAGTAATTAGATCCAATTAAAAAAGTTACGTCTGCTTTCTTTTTTTCTCTTCTTTTTCTTCTTTTCTGTACACATCTAGGGCTTACATTTGTAGATGTTTAACAAGATATGTTCAATGGAATACCATATTGTGGGCAGAGAGAATCAAAGTGAGAAACATGTGGCATAGCTGCTTATGACCTCTCTGTTTTGCTCTAAAAATGCAATATACTGTATATTTAAAGATAGTGTTGCAATTGAAGAACTGTGTGTAATATGGTTGTTGAACAAAATCTAAGAATGTATGTTTGTATTAATATTTACCAATAAAATAATATTGAAAAGAAAAATGATCCAGCTATGTTTCTCATAACCTTGTTTGTCTATAACAGCCTTTCTCTACCAGGGTGCCCAGGCACCCAGGGGTGCCTTCAGGATTCCTCAGGGGTGCCTTGGCAAAATGCCCAAAAATTGTATGCAAGCTAGCAGGTGGATCAATCCTACCTTCTAGTACACAAAGCCACAGGTTTTCATTGTGCACTTTTATGACCTTGTAGCTGCCAGCATCTTAACAACTAATGACATAATCAGTTGATAAGGAGGATGTCGGGTGCATGCACATCATCCTTTTTTGGCCCTCACCTGCCCCTCTCTGTCAGCACTGGGGTCACATTAGCAGAGTGAAATGGAGGGAGAGAAAATGAGAGAAATACACTGGAATAATAGTCAGTACCAGTGTACAAAGGTGTACTTGCTTTGAAAAGAGTAAATCGCCTCTAATGTTGGGTGTACTGGATGTGTGTAGAATAGTTTTTCAAATTTTAGATTGGGGTGCCTTGAGATTGTGCAGAATTTTAAGGGTGCCTTGAGATTATCCATAATTTTAAAGGGAGCCTTGACTGAAAAACGTTTGAGAAACACTGGTCTATAAGAGCCACTTCAGGAAAAATGTTTTAATTGATGCAGGTGTCTTTTTTGTGCAGTGTGTTTGCATTTTTTTCTGGTGTAGAGGTGTGCTTTAGCACAGGCATAGAAGAGAAAACTGTTTAATTATTTCAGTATGTAGCGCTTACTCCCACAGGAGTCGCTTGACATGATGGGTTCTCTGTTCTACCATGACTCTTAAGGCCTCATGCACACTGGGCGTAAAAGAACTTTTAGAAGCCTTTGGCTTTTTTTTTTTCTGCCTCTAAACATCCCTCAATGATAGCCTATGTGTCCTTGCACACATATGTTTTAAAGGCGTTTAGAGGCAGAAAAAAAAACTACTTCTAGCATGGTCAGGAGCAGCAGCATTTTGGCAGCAAAATTATTATTCTGGCCAATTAAATGAATTGCACCCACACGCTTGATGCGCCTAAACAAGTCAAAACTCGCTTAGTGCTCTTTCACACGAATGTTCCAATCAGGTCCGCCTGCCCGTTTTTCAGGCGGACCCGATCGGAACCTCCATTATCCTTTATGGAGCGGCGGGTGTAAACGGACATGTGTCCATTTACACCTGCCGACATCCGATACGATCTGCCAAAAATGGACGGATGGGGATCCAATTCTCCTTCCGTCCATCATTTCGGATCAGATTAAAACGGACAGGTGTCCATTTTCATCTGACCGCCCATTGAGGAGAGCGAGCTGCTTTGTGTCTGCTCTGCAGCAGCGGAGCAGACACAGAGCTGTCATCCGCTTGCTCAGCGGGGATCAGTGGAGAGATCCTCCACTGTGCAAGCGGATCTGCTAAACAGAGCCGCCCCGTGTGAAAGGACCCTTACAAAGATGCAGTTTTAAACCCAGTTCACACTGATGCAGTGTGGGATTCGCAGCGATTCCTGTGCATTTCCTGCACCACATCACAATTGCACTCCATTCACGCTAACTGCTGTGAGTGGCAATGGTAAGTTAATGACACCCCAAAAACAGTTCGCAAAACACGGTGTGATTGGCTGAATCGGATCGCATGGGTGTGAACATCCATGTGGTCAGATTCTAGTGCTGCAAAAAAAGGTGCATGAAACTTTTTTGTGCGGGAGCGGTGTGATTTGAGCCATACAAAATTGCCTCAAATCACACTGCAAAGAATCACATGTGATTTGAAAAGGAATGTGATGCAATTCCTGCTTGAATCACATGCACCCCACAAAGCATCAGTGTGAAACGGGACTTAGGCATGTTTATGACACTGCTTTCCAATGCCAGGAGAAGGGCATTTAGGAGAAATGGGCAAATACCCAGTGTGCATGAGGCCTTAAACTATTTGGTCTCCACTGACACACCTGGTTATCAGGCTGTCACAAAATGGAACACTTGGATTTATTTTTTGATTTGGAATAAAAATCAAAAAGCTTGTGTAGTCACCCTGCCCCAAGCAGGAATGACTATTTAAATATTTGTTCTATCTAAAGCTGATTTATAGTCTATTTGTTCATTTGGTTCTCCCCAAAGTTCAGTATTGTTGTTGTTTCTCACTGTTGCTATTAGGTATCACTTGTATTTCTGACAATAAAGTGAGATACCACAGTGATGCTGTATATTTGAGTCATGAATATTTATGTTCCCTCTGACCAAACTGTAGGAGGCTTATCGCCACTAGTGAATGGTTGGGGAAAGTATATTTATTTGGGGTGGATCTTGTGAGCACTCTCTTCCCCTGGGCTTCGGCCTAGGGAGGTGCTGGAATCTGGAGTTAGGTCAAAAGTGGTCCTTGGATCAGGGGCAGACAAACCATTTGGAAACTCGGGCACTGCCTGAGGGACCGGGGTCAGTAGGGGACCCCATGAGATGCCGCTGGTACCTTTTTCATAGGCTTTTTTGAGTTTGGGCAAGGACACAGGGGCCCCATGATCCCCTATTGCCCGGTGGCCCCATGAGTTGTCAGTCCGCCCTTGCCTTGGATGCTATTCTGCTTGGTCAAGAAGGAAGTTGGATCAGGAATGAAAACGAGGAAGAGGACCTTGCTGGAGGAAGAAGTCTGGAAAAGGCTTGTTTTCTTGCAAGGGCCCAGTGACTCTTTTTGGGAGGTCTAAAAGAAAGCACAGAGGCATGGGAACAAGTACAGGGAAATTTGCTAGTCAAATGGAGGTGTGTTGGCTTAAAGGTCCTTTACACTATACATACACATGTATACAGATCTTGAGTCTGTAAGTATTGCTTGGGTATTTGCAGCTCTTATCCCTTTCTCCTTGTGTCTTGAATAAGAAAATATCTGAAAAGACACTTAAAGTGACTGATGCGCAATGTTTCTCAATCCCCTATTTTTAGCCATAGACTCAGCCCTGGGGTAAATATCAGCCGTTCCTGCAACTGGGAATCCTTCACACACCTCTGGGGGTCAAGGGGGTGCTACATTTGGTACTCCTATAAGGTTTTCATTGTTGTCTGTGTCTCCCTAAAATATAGAGATTAATCCTCTATATTTGTCAACAAGACAAAAAGTTATCGGAAATCTAACATTTTGCTGTTTTCAGTAGAACAGGAGGGGAAAGATTTACCCTCACTTTGGAGGGATTTCCAATAACTGCTATGTCTGCAGGGCAGGAAGTGAAGAGAAATACCTCCGATGGGACACAGATATCATAAAAAAAAAAAAAAGACAAGATTTGTCCTTAATTTATTGTAAATTAACAGACTTACAGGTCTACATTAATGTTGCAAAATATGATCGTCTACCCATAGTTTGAGATGACAGTTGGAAGGAGAGACTGATAAACAAACATGATATAATAAATCATATTAGTTGTGTGTATTACCTTGGGAAACAATAATGATTATAGAGGGAAATCTTTTTTGAACAGTTGAGGTTTTTCCATAAGATTTGTCTGATTTTCTTACCTGCATTAGTTGAAAAGCACTCATACATAAACAGTGTTTTCAGATCATTCTAAAATTGGCCAGATCGATCAACAATTCTCATATGTTTATGGCTAGACTTTGGAATAAGTGGGGCCAGAGCACTCAATCACAGGATGCAGAAGATAGGATGTTTTCTGAACAAAGGCTGTGTGGCTCTGGGCAAGACCACACAGTGCAGTTCACTGAACAGGGGCAGAGGTAAGTAGCAAATCATATGGGCTACACTCAGAGTTGGGGCCATGACTTAAAGTGGTAGTAAAAAAAAAAAAGAGAGAAAAAAAAACCCTGCAAGGTAAAGGCATAATGTGCTAGTATGCATGGCATAGTAGCACATTATAAAGGACTTACCTTGAAATGAAGTCCTCCAGCGGAGCGCTGTCATGACTCCCCAGGGCTTCCATCTTCACCCGGTCTTCCTTCCAGGTTTGCGAGCTCTGGTCGTCTGATTGACTGAGCTGCATTGAAGTCCTGGACCATGGCACAGTGCTCTGAAGGAACGGCACGGGTATGCCATTTCTTCAGAATGCATGCGCCGAATATCAAAAAGGGCTAATATCTCCTAAACGGTTCATGTGTATGAGATATTAATTTTACCTACAGGTATGCTTTATTATAAGCTTACCTATAGCTAAAATTATTAAAGAAGAGTTTACTATCACTTTAAAGAATATCTTGTGCCAAAGTTACAGTTGTCCTTATATACATTAAAGGAAAGTAAAACAACAAGAAAAAAATTCTATTCTAAATATAACAACTGTTCTATCAATACAGGGAACCCTCTGTGACATCACTAATGGTATAAAACCTATGGTGAATATTAGAAGCATTAGCTCAGAGGTTCACAATTCAGGTCGAACCACTGAGGATACCAGGGTTGCCAACCTTCCGAATTGAAAGTTACTGACACAACACAGAAAATCTACTGACACAACACAGAAAAATTTACTGACAGAGCTAAATTTTTTACTGACAGTTCAAAAAGTTAGCCAAAATGACCATTCTCAGTGCAAATATTAATATTTAGGCTACAAACATGTAGCTAGTGCAATTAGCAATTTTCTTAAGGTACATTAAAAGGCAAAAAACAGATATTTCCTTTTACACAAAGGTCAGGTTAATTTAATCCAGCACAGAGTTCCCCTTACATCAGTGTCTGCAGGGTTCCCCTTTACAGTGCAAGCAGGAACTCTGCAGACCCTGCTGTAAAAAGGAACACTGTGGACTCTGATGTAAAGGAGGACTCTGATGTAAGGAAGAATGCTGTAGACTCTGGTGTAAAGGGAAACTCTGATGTAAGGGGGTCTCTGGTCACCAGAGCCCCCACACTCACAAAACAGTTCACAGAGCTCCCTTTTATATGACAGTCCACAGAGTTCCCCTTTACATCACAGTCCATAAAGTTCTCCCTTACATCAGAGTCTACAGAGTAAGGGGGAACTCTGTGGACCCTGATGTAAAGGGGAGCATTGTGGATCCTGATCAGGGTGGATAAAAATCAATGATTTTTAAAAATAAATCAAACAAATCGGATTTTTTTTTTATTTAAATCAGATTTTTTTAAATAAAATGCTTTTTGAGGAAAATATATTACCATCCAAAGGTTATTCCATCATGAAATAAAGATTAGTTTTTTAATTATGTAGAATAACGCTGTATATGTTTATTTTTTTTGGTAAATAAATTCCATTAATCCATTCACAATGTCATGCTCTTCCAGAGGTTTTTGTAAGATTATTGGGCAGTTTCTCTGCCTACAAGATATTATCACAGATGCTTGGTTTACATTTGCAGATCTCAAAACTGAATTGGACTCAGCGGAGATCACATGCCTCTTCTTCACAGCAAAAATGTTATAACATGAACAGAGTTAAGAAAAAGACCTTAATCCTAACGTCTACAAACCTATGAATACAGAATCAACCCCTTCAGTGCTAAGTTTCAAGAAGTTCAGTGAATAGAATAGAAACAATATTTTTCTGATTGTTTGGAGTGGAATAGATCTGCACAAGAAGAAAGTGAAACTAAGTGTGAGGAGGAAGGGACTGACAGTCTAAGTTTCTTAAAATATATATATTTTGTTTAGCCAAATTAGTTAACAAACATGGATGTTTGTTTAAGCAAATAACATATGCTGGAATGTTATTGTTTCAGTTGAATAAATCTATTTAAATTGTTATTATTAAGGTAATGATTATTTTTCTCCTTCCTAAGTACAACAGAAAAGTTGTCCAAATATGAATGATTAACCTATTAAACTGGGGATAAAAAAACTAATATGAAAAGTTGTTATTCTAAAAATCTTCATCTACTTGCATATTAAAGTTATACCAGCAAGAATTAGTCTTTATGTAGAAAACTAGGATTTAAATCAAGCCTTAGTGACTAGTGATTTAAATCGTGATTTAAATCAGTTTGATTTAAATCAAATCCACCCTGATCCTGATGTAAAGGGGAACTCTGATGTAAAGGGGAACTCTGTGAACCCTGATGTAAAAAGGAACACTGTGGACCATGATTTAAGAGGGGATGCTGTGGACTCTGGTGTAAAGATGAACTCTGATGTAAGATGGTCTCTGGTCACTAGAGCCCCCACTTACATCAAAGTCTGCAGTGTTCACCTTAACTTCAGAGTTCCCACTTACATCAGTTTCTTCAGCATTGTTCTTTACACCAGGATCCACAGCGTTACCCCTTGCACTGTAAGGGGGAATCCTGCAGACTCTGATGTAAGGGGGAACACCGGGAACAGACCACCTTCCACAGAGTGAATACACCTTTGTATCAGTGTCCCCCCCTACCTTAATGTATTATTCACTCCCCCCTTACATCTGTGAATCCCCTGCAGACTTTGAGAGGCCTGGTTCGCTGGGAGCTGTCACTGCCCTGACCTCCAGGCTGCTTCATTGCTTACTTTGGTCAGGTGTAGCAGAAGCAGGCTGTCAGACACAGTCCAGAGCAGTCTGAGCGGCTCAGACTAGAGTCCTCCACCAGACTACTGGCAGGCGACTCTCCTGCCTCCGGCTCCCAAGTCCCGGATCCCTCTCTAGTCTGACTCCTGCTGTGCGATTCATAAAAGGTGTGGCACAATTACAACACTGCACGCCTGCCCACGTCAATCTGAGCCCATCTGGCTTCAGAACTGAGCATACGCAGTCCCAAGCAGGGGCGGACTGACAACTAATGGGGCCCCCTGGCAATAGGGGATCATGGGGCCCCTGTGTCCTTGCCCAAACTCAAAAAATCCTATGAAAAAGGTACCAGGGGCATCTCATGGGGCCCCCTACTGACCCCAGGCCCTCGGGTAGTGCCCAAGTGTCCAAATGGTCAGTCAGCCCCTGGTCCCAAGTCACCTGTCAGACTTTTTTTTACAGGCAGTCACTGTCCATAAAGGACATTAATGGACAGCTTGTAAATTGGCCGATAGTTACAAACTATGAATTTTGGAAACCCTGGAGGATGAACTCGTTTAAAATTAATCACATGGCCAATGTCTAGGCCTTTAATCATATAATCAGCTGTCAAAGATTTGGGAGCAGCAGTTTCTAGAGCCATAGGAAAGTGTTTCCTGCCTTCTGGTGCCTTTTAAGACTATAAAGGAGTGGGATTGGAGTCTCTTTTGAGTAGATCTGCTTTACAAGGCACATTTCCCCATACACTTTTGCTGAAAACATACATATAATTTTCTGTTTAGAATGGAAAAAAAAATGTTGCTTTCGGTTAAGAAAGATGCAGCCTGTGAAACTGTTTATTTGACTTTGCCTTCAGGAACATCCAGCATTATATTTGTATAAGAAGTGAATGGGTTAACAGCATATCTGGCGTGAGTATCTGCAGCTGTAACTTCAATGAAGGCCCAGGAAGGAAATACAAGGAATGGATGAATGCTTTCAGGGTCTGTTTCCTTTACTACAGTGCTTTCTGTCTGTGGAGGTTTGTGTCTGATTCCTGTGATTCCCCAGAGTATTTCATGGAATGTTTTCAATTTCCTTCTTACTAGAAGCCTATAGAGCAAGTGTTTGAAATTCAGCAGGACAAAAGGCCACCGCTGAAATGGTCATTATCAGTAGCTACATTATGGTTTTTGGATTCTGCAAAGACAGCTGTTATTTGAAGAATGTTGAGTTACAAAAGTAACATTATATATTCCATAATGTTGAACACCTTCTGATTTTAGGGTAGGTAAGTTATACTAAAATCCTGTAAAAAATATTAAAACCAAACATGTCATATATTGCAGCTTACCAATCATTAGATGTAGTGGCTACATTAGTCTTCTTCCCCTTCTCTTTTTTTTTTCCCCCCCATTTTTTTAAAGCAATCTGGCCAGTAACACACCTCCTGTATTAGGGCTCATGTACACAGGGCGTTTGAAAAACTTTTCTGAATGCTGGAGACTGACTGCTAGAAAGCATAGGTTAAAAACCTCAGTTTAGCCACGTTTACCTACCGTGTTTATGCGTGTTGCGTATAAAAGCGTTTTTAAAATATAACCTCGGGAAACCCTCCCGAATGCACTGAGAAATAGTAAATAATTAACTAACTATCTCAGACATTTTGTGAGAAATAGAGCACTACTTTCTGATGGGTGTTGCAGCTGCAGAAAAAAACGCATGGCTTGTGAAACATGCTTGGCGCTGTGGGAGGAGCTACATAGTGCTGTAATGCCTCTGGATGCATTCTGGAGTGCACACAACACTCCTTGTGCTTTTTTGATGTGTTACAGTCAGGGGTAGACTGACAACTCATGGGGCCCCCGGGCAATAGGGGATCATGGGGCCCCTGTGTCCTTGCCCAAACTCAAAAAAGCCTATGAAAAAGGTAGCAGGGGCATCTCAGGGGGCCCCCTACTGACCCCGGGCTCTCGGGCAGTGCCCGAGTTTCCAAATGGTCAGTCCGCCCCTGGTTCCAGTACAGTTCTGTGCAGAAATAATCCAGCACATTCTACCATTTTTTTTTTTCCTGCACACGAAACCTGGAACTGACTGCACTGGTGTTCTGGGTCCATTTGAGTACATGGGAAAATGCTATGCATGCGTTTTTGATTAAGGAAAAAAGGCACTGGACAGCATCTGGATATGGACCAACCCAAAAACGCATCTAAACGCAAACACGCATAAATGCGTTTACAAGTGTTTACATGTGGTTACAAGCGTTTGCCATTTGAAACGCCGATAAACTCAACTCCTGAACGCGATTTTTGTGCTTTCAAAAAAATGCCTGTAACCTCAACTGCCTGTAAACTGCTGTAAACGATTATGTGTACATGGACACATAGGAAAAGATAAAGGAGAGTTCAGGGGCTGCTGAAAAAAAATGCACAACTGCTCCTAAACTTCAATTTAGCAGCTGCAGTGTACATGAGCCCTAAGACTTGCCATACACTATACAGTTTTCTTACAATTTTCTATCCAATTTCTGCCCAATTTCCTTTAGATTTACCTTCAACTATGTAGTAGAAGGGCCTGCCTAATTGGATACAACTGAAAGAGTTGTTTGGGTTTGACGCCCCCCTCTATTGTATGGTTTTTGTAAATCTAAAGCAAAATTCTCAAGAAAATTGTATAATGTATGGCCAGCTTTAGTTAGACACAGGAGGCACAGCAGATATCACCATTATCAGTCTGGGGGGGATGTTAGATGCACTAGCAGGTTTAGATACACTAGCAAACTGAAACTGAACTCCAGATGACACTTAATAAGCAGTTACAGTAACAATTTGTGTTCCTTTTGGGATAAATAAAAGCTGGTCATTGTAAGCACCCCTGTCAGAAGTAAATTGTTTAAACCCTCCAATTGCTACAATTGCAGAACATCTTGTTCTGTTGAAAAACAACAGACTTACTCACCAGATCACTTTAAAAACAATGGAGAAAAAGTCTAAAAACAAAACTATGCAGCCATCACATCTAAGAACTAAGAAGTTGCAATAAATACATGTTTGCTTTTGGGTTTAATATTTCTCATTCCACCCAAACCTAATATTTCACCTTTTGGTAGATGTTATAGTTAGACCTTCTTGTAGTTTCTTATATTTTTTTAACTTCATTGGTGATCCTCTGTGTCATTAGGCGAAAGTAAGCCCTAATTGGAGCCAAGGCGCATAGTCTAGAGAACCACCTGGTTTTCAACTCAAAGATCCAACAACCTAAAATTTTTTAAAAGAAACATATTTTTATTAGTTTCTAAAATTAAAGTACTGTATAACTAAAGGTAAAACTTTTTGCTAGGGGAAAGAGCTGAGGGATTGGAACCTCTGCCAGGTTTTTACTGCTGTCTGTGTCCCCGTTAAGACTCCCTCTAACTGTCCTGATTACCAATGTCATTGGGAATTGAAAGTGAAGGTAAATCCAACATTTTTGGAATGCCTGTTCCTGTGCCAACTGTAGCATGTTCCTAGATAGGTGCTAGCAGTGGCGGGACAAGGTCACCTAGTTCCCAGAGCGAAAATCGCAAACTGTGCCCCCCAGGTCAATTGCAAATTAGTTAAGACGAACATATTGAAAACATTATAAATGAACATAGGTTTAATATGCTGTGAAATATAATTCTTGCTTTATTTTTTTTACCACAAGGTGCACTGACGAGAAAGCAGAAGTAAAATAATTCCCATCATTTCAGCAATAATAACCCCCATCACTGATGTCAGTGGATGCAATAATAACCCTCTGCACTGACGTCAGTAGCAACAAAAAAAAACCTGTGCTGGTGCCAGTTGCCACAATAACAACCCTCATCATTGGTGCCAGTTTCCGCAACAATAACCCCCACGGCACTGGTGCCAGTTTACACAGGAATAGCCCCCAGCATTGGTGTCAGTTTATGCAATAAAACCCCCAGCATTGGTGCTAGTTTACGCAATAACATATACATTGATGGTGAGGGGTGTTATGCTATATAAACCTCCCCCTCACTGGTAACCCCTTAAAGTGTCACTAAAAAAAAAAACAGTAAAATCAGTCTGTGTAAAAAGGCAGTTTGATCCTGACTTCTCTGCTCCTCCTCTCATTCAAATGTCCACATTTTATCTCCTGATAAGACAGACTGAACTGTAGGCATTCTGCACATGCTCAATTTAGTGTGTATTGCTAGAGAGGTGTTTTTTTTTTTTTTTTTTTTTGGGGGGTTTTTTTCTTCTTGGGAGAGTGTATGTGATCAGCACAGGGCCAATCAGCTCCGTCCAGACAGAGCTCCTCCTACAAGCTTTAACATGTACTCTGATGAACACTGATAGAAGTCACAAGACTACTCTAACTGGTGATGAGAAAAGGTATTTAGCAGTTTATATTTACTAAAATAATTGCATTTCCATGTTGCATGTACTGTGGTAGACCAGATATAGTGAATGCAGGGTCCGGGGTTTAGTAACACTTTAACCTTCCTGCATGAATGGTCAGTGGTGGTGGTATTTAAAACATCCCTTCTTATTGGCAATTTGAATTAATCCCTTCATGATGCATCATGAAGTCATTAACGCACACTGTGACTGGCCACTAATGCAGCTTTGTACACATTGTGAATCCCTTGGGGAAGTTAAGGGTTAAGAACATTCCCACTAACCAATAATGCAAGGGATTAAAGCAGAGCTCCACCCAAAAGGGGAAGTTCCGCTTTAAGCCTTTATCCCCTGCTCCCCATTGAGGATTGGCACCTTTGGGGAGCAGATACACGAACTTGACAGATACCCATTCCTACTTCCGCTGCGATCGCCTCCCTCCCCGTAGTCTCCTGGGACTCGTGACAGGTCCCAGAAGACTACGGGACATTCACAAAGCACAGCGCTTCTCGTGCATGTGCAGTGTGCAAGCTGTCACAGCCGGGTGCTCACACTGAAGATGCCGGTGCCAGGGAGAGAAGACAGCCAGTAAAATCAGCGGTAGGGAAGACACCGCTGGACTGAGGGACAGGTAAGTGGCTGTATTTTTAAGTCAGCGGCTACAGTTTTTGTAGCTGCTGACTTTTTATTTTTTTTAGGTGGAACTCTACTTTAATAACAATGCCAATGGCCACTACCCCTTGGGGGATTGAGGGGGTTATTCAACATTCCTACTAGCCAGTAATGCAAGGGGTTAATAAACACTGCCACTGGCCAGCAGGGCTGCTGATAGAAACCACAGAGCCCCATACAGCCAACCTGACAGGGCCCATCCCCTTAAAAAACAAAACAAAAAAGCACAGTTTACTATGCTTCAGCTATGAATGGACACAGTGCGTGATCAGTACCGATCACTCATTGTGTTCATTCAGGAAGCAAAGGGGCTGGTAACATATTTACCGGGGCCTCCCCCCACTATTCATCCTCAAGTGTTCTGTCTCTCCAATCTAAGCATTGATAGTGTGATTTCTGTAACTTACAGTTGTGATGAGATGGCGATAACTTCAACCACAGTTGGATACCACAGTCAGTGACTCAACGAGAATGACATCTTGTGAAGTTTATTCCATAAACTGAGAGAATCTTACAACAATGAACATTCGATAGGTCAAAAGATCATACTGTTTCTGCTCCATGCCATGAGGCTTGCTGCAATACATCTCTGGGAAAGTGGGAGGGCTATCTATACAACATTAACTAAACCAAAGGAAAGGGAGGAGCAGAGACAAAATATAGAAAACATTTAAAGGCATATGACAGTCATGTGAAACATCACAGGATCCTATTGTGTGCTTGCAACTGCCAGTGGAAAGGAGAGGAGGGAAGCTTGTAGCACTTTGGAGGTGGGTGCAAAGGGAGGGTGATGGCTGTGGCGGGGGGCAATTACTGGAACTGATCTCCTGTAGGGCTTTCTCTGCAGCAGCTGCCAGCAGCAGGGAGAGGAGAAGACGCCAGCTTTCAGTTGCTGCAGAGACAGCCATACAGGGGATTCATTCCAGTAATTCCCGCCTGCTGTGTCGATCACCCTCCCTGCCCACATCTGATTCACCCAGCTGCCTGGGCCCCCCTGCCAGTCTGGGCCCTGTACAGGAGGACTGGTGGTACTCCCTTATCTACGGCCCTGCTGGCCACTAATTCAGGAATAACCAGTGGCAGTGTTAATTAACCCCTTACATCACTGGCAATGTTAATTACCCCATCACTCCCCTCAAGGGGTTACTCATTTCTTTTTCAAAGCTGGTGCTATTTCCAGCTGCTGCATTCACACTTGTGTTTACCTTCATTCTGCTCGGTGCCGCTCACTTCCCTACCTGGAAATTACATTATGGCAGAGCAGCAGCAGATGAAACTACCTCTCCCCCGTCGGGCAGAGATGACTCCTCATGACAGCAATGCTGATTCTTCATGCTGAGTGCAGGAGCAGAAAGAGCGCTCCAGAGCTTGATACTCTGCAAGGAGCCATGCTGCTAAAGTCTGCCCTAATGATGTATTAGGCATTGGGCAGACTTTAGCAGTAGTTTAGTAATAATCACTCCTGGTCACATTGTGCCCCTCCCTTCCTATTAAACTGTGCCACCCGGGGCTCATGCCCCTTTGCCCCCCCCCCTTGCCCTGGACGCTAAGTTAGGTAAATTTAGTACTGTAGCTCTCCTGTAATCAGTGGAGCTGCTTGTGATTATTCTGGTCTGCTCCGAGTTTCACAGGCTGTGTTTATGACTGCTCAATCCCTAGGGGAAGAAGCCTGAATAGTCTGAGACCTGGAGCAGAGGGGTCTTCTCCAGGAGGAGAAGATCCCAGTGTCTGCTCCTGCCTGGCACTATCCGTACTGCTGGCTAGTTGATGAATTTGCCTGCACACAGAAGCAAATGGTGTTACCACACAGATATTCTGTCCTAGTTCTCTCTTCTGGGATACAGAAACCTCCACTTACTCTCCCCCAATGCTCAGCTAACACTTTATAAATGCTTTCCTAATATGCCATAAATGCTCTAGGTGCTGTTAAGGTGCAGTTACAGAGCATTACCATTGAAATCAATGGAGGCAGCAGACGTGGCATTGATGCCACATGAAAGCCATGCTGCTTATTTTTAACACAACTGAATTCACTACTACTCCTGTGTTAACAGCACTGAGTGGTGCCATTGTAATATTCATCTACATTCATATGCTTGACATATATTGTGCCATCTTCTACAATTACGTTTATATGTCACTGACATACCTCCTGAGAACAAGTCTGTGTGGAAATTATGGCAATTTGCTGACTCAACAAGATACACAGGCAGTGTCAATGAGAAGACTCAGAGTGAAATTAAATGTAGTATATTCTAGGCTGACAGGTCACAAATTATATTTTTGTGTTTTCTTAAAGGTAGAAAAAAACATTTTAGTGTCAAAGTCTACAAACTCTCTAAAGACCTCCTTCTGGATAAAAAAAAAAGTAGGAAAATATCAAGAGCAAAAGAGAAAACAAATAAACAGGCTGTTGTGGCAGCACATTCACATATCTACATAGCAAAACTGAGAAACTTAAAGGGCAACTCTACTTTTGTGGAAAAAATATAGCAAATGAAAAAATAATATAGCATATACAAATACTACACAAGCTATGCTGTAATTTACTGTCATTAAAAATTGCCTTTCCTTTTCAATCTGCAGCCACTGTAACTTTCTGTCAAATTCAATGCAATGTGGTAACCTGGAGGCTTTCTGTGTTGATGTACAGAATGACTCCAGAAATGTAATTTCCTGCTCATGTGATTGGCCTACTAAGTTTCTCAGAAGTGAGTTTCTCACCAAGATACCAGTCAAATTTTTAAGTACCCCATGTAGCAGGAATTTAAGTTTTGATGAGATACTCCACGAGGGTTAAATACTTATAAAGGGATGCAGATACTGCAGCTTTCCTCTTTAGAACACAGTGCACCAGCTGATTATAATGAACCAGTCACTCCCATTCAGAATGTGTAAAATCCTTTCAAAAGGGGTGTACTCATTTATGCTGAGCAGTGTCTCTCTCTCTCTCTCTCTCTTTTTATATATATATATATATATATATATATATATATATATATTTATTTATTTATTTATTTATTATTGTATATATCTCTATCTGGGAGATTCAGGATTCACTAGTTAACTTGCTTACTTCTACCTACAATTCAAAACAAAGAATAAACAAATGTGTGGCTTGGTACTTCCTTTTTTTTTTTTTTTTTAATCCTCCTGCAACCTATAAGTACTGTAGCAGAAGCAATGTCATTTTTCTGTATAAAATAAATATGGATCTTAGCAGCTCATTTCCTCAATTACCATAACATAACATATCAATGGACGTTTAAAACTATTTTGCTCTTAACCATTGCTACAGTAGATCTTGGCTAATTTCCTGTGCCTGTTACTTGTCTAAGTAAATGGAAACGTTGACAAGCATGTTATAACATAAAGTAAGTTTAAAATATCTGTATTAATTTTTCCAATAGTTGATGATGAGTGAATGACAACAGGGAAATCTATAAATGTATTAATTTACATACTTTGATGCTTTGGGTTCAGCAATATGGTAGTGGTTCTTTTACCAGATGCAGTTGCATTAATTAAATAATTAAATGTCTCCTTCCTAAATACTTAGCCAGACTTTCCGTCGCACAATGCGTAATTTCACTGTATTATATTGATTAGCTATGGCTATTTTTGTGCATTTGAAGCGTTATTCTGGCAATGGAGATAATCACTACGACTAACATATTGCACAAGTGCCAGAACCTCAATAGATAGAATGGTAAGACAGACAGGGATGTAGCTGCCAAGCCAACTAGATCAAAGTGAATGGTATAAAGATATTGTACTAAATATATTTATGATGTCATCACAAGGCATTTATGTATAAGGAAGTGTTTCCTTACATTCACTTTTTATTTCAGCATTGTAATTGCTGTCCGATGTTTTGCTGATGATTTCAGGCAATAATAAAAAAGTTGATATTTTGCGCTGTTAAACAGAACCTGACCTGAAATTCTCTCCAGAATGAGCAGCATAAAGTACTTCATGACCTGGGTTACATTACCGCAATCCACAGTAACACACTGTTGTACATTGCAAAGAGGAGTTAAGCCAGCCATTGAGATTCAGACAGATCAGTAGGGGCCCGGTGAATTTCAATCCATGTATGGGTATTGTGGTTGTACAGAAGTCAATCTATCTACCGTAGGTGCCCCTGGTGTATGTGTTTGCACAGTATGTGTTTTAACTTATTTTGGGTGGTTAAGTGTTTGAGTATAACTTTACGTTTTTACATTTTTTTTTTCTTCATTTTTATTACATAGTGGACAAAACTCCCTCTTTGTGAGGACATTTCGCTATGGCAGGTTCCCTAATGAGACATCAAGGGATTGATTTCACTGAAGCCAAAGGCCAGGGAAAGTAATAGCCAAACCTGGGAATGACATAATCAACATCACTTCTGTGTTCATTCTAACTAGGGCAGATCAGTTGGTTTTCTGGTCTCCCTTCACTTTACCCAGCCGAAAGATGGCTTGTCAGACTTACATTCATTCCTGCCTGCTTTAGCAATGGTGATTGTGCACAAAACCCTCCACTGTTGCTGATGTATCACATATGTTAGTGGCAGTGAAAAGGATAAATTACAAAACATAGATACATATGCTCTGTGTTTTGCTGTTATTGTACTTGCAGAATCTGTGGCGGGACTTCCAGAATGCCTACTTTCAGAATCCCTTCCATTACATCCAGCGATACTCACAGAATCTTGGGCACTACAAGGGTAGATTTCCTCAATTTCCTTGAATTGGGCTTTAAAGCTGAACTAAACCCTCCTATCTTATAAACCAAACCCTTCTATTCTTTACAACCAAGGAAGCTGCCATCTTGGCCCCTGTTTGATCTGCAGTTGTCAAGGTGCTGCACAGGTGGTCAGTGATGACATCAGCCATTTGATGGCTTGACAGTCATGCCTGGAATGTAACTGATTCGGGAAAAAGTTAAATTGATAGGTTTAGTTCTGCTTTAAGCTCCAGCCTTTGAAATGGCCACTGCTGTGTCTTATCACCAACTATCCTGTGGGCAATAGGATAGTTATTCTACTTTTTGACTGTCATGGTTGATGTTTACCCAGATTGACCAGCCTCTTTCTTGCCCAGACCTGACTACTCTTCTGCTTAGCAATTCATGTACAGTCTTCACATTGTAGCCGTTCTGTTCCAGCTACATTTTTGGTGGGGCAATCTCGAGGGCTGTGGCCTGGCAACAGGTTGCTGTGAACAAAAGTGCAGCCACTAGGGTTTCTGGCCCATCTCTACCGTCAGGCACTTTGGTGATGACCAGCTGTTAGCCTCTGTGAATCGGGCACAGATAATGCTGATAACATCTACAAAATTGTAATGATCCAGATATTGTGCAGCACTGAAAAGCAGAAAGAAGACCTTGCAAATGGGCGGCATTTTTCAGGGGGGCGGCACTGGGGGGGATGTGGAGGGGGGAGCACGATTTTTTTTAATTTTTGTGTTGCCTAGGACAACGCAAAACCTAAATAGACCACTGCAGATATCTATGAAACTGTTTACAGACTCCAGATCCACATCTAGCTTGGACAGCGAAGAGGGTCTTGAAGCTGACACCGGCAACTGAATTGCATCTCCAGCTAACTAGCAGATTTCTCTGTATATGCTCTCATGCCTCTATGCATCCTCTCAAGAGATTCATCAGGTTCTTGTGAGAAACCAGCCTCCTCCCAGCTCCTTCCTCATGCAAGGTCCTCAATATTGGTTCAGCTTCACCCTTGACTAACAAGGCCACCTTCGGAAGATCATTTCAAGTTCCAATCCAACTTTCAGCACAAAGCACATTAGGATCCATACAGGCTACAGTCCTTACAGTTCAGACTACAAATAGCAATATCCTTGGGGAAAAGGATACTGGCAAGGTCAGCCCCAAATGTTTATGCTCTACCCCAGCATACATAAGTAGAAATAAACCTCCTAGTGGTTGGTCAGGGAGAACCTAAATATTCATAACTCTCACTCTATTGCCAGAGGTACCAGTGACACCTACTGGCAGTATGGAGTAACAACAGAAATACTAAGTTTAGGGGCAGCCAAATTAGTACAGACTACAAATTAGCTTGGTGTCAGTTAAAAATCACACCTTTTAATGAAAGAGCAAATATAACATAGATCAGGATCATAGCCAAAACAGAAGCCAGGGTTTGGATGCCAGAACAGGTAATCAGATGAGCCAGAGTCAGGAAACCAGTAGTCAGGAGCCAAAAATCAGGAACAGGAATTGGAAGTGAAGTCAGCCATACTGAGTTGTATACAGGAAAATAGGCAGGAATACACTGGAGATCATAGACCATGCAAGGGCAAGGAGGAAATGAGCGAATCTGCTAAAATAGCAAAAAGGGCTGGCTGTAGGCTGGACTAATGAGGCAGGTAACCATATCCAGGTGAGTCACGGTGGGGACAACAAGTAACTGGTAATTAGCTGACATCTGAGCAGCTTATGAGCACTGAAAGAAAAGAGCTGCTCATTAAACAGCAGGAGCCCAGCCCTGACACTAATTTAGATGCTTAGGGCAGGATGGCTACACTTGTTTGCGTGTTGTTGACTGCAAATACCTGTGTTAGCTTTCACATCAATACCTGTGTCTCTGTGAAGCCCCTTTAGGTTTGAACCAGGGTGTACACTGTGTTTCAACTTCTCTCCAATGTAGAACGATCCTTTTCCACTCAAATGTTAGAGCTTCTGTGGGCAGTGGAGTTTCTGTCATTTACCAGCTGAATAACAAGACTATGTTTTAGGGCCAATAGGGCAAAATAAAAAAAATGGTGTATATATTTAAAGTACATGCCTGCAAAATATGCACATTAATTCATACTTTATCCCTTTAAAGCTCCTGCAAGCACAGAAAAATACACATCAATCTGCTGGAAAGGCATTTAGCTCCTAATTTCCTCATGCACTGACACCACATGTTTTTTGTACTTAAATTGCAAGAAATGGCATACCTATCTCCAAATAAGAGGAGGTAAGTGTTTGGGTTTATATACAACTTAACCTAAACTTGGAGAGAACCTGTGTAAAGTCTCTATTTGGGGTCAAAAGGGTTCCATAGGGATACTGAAATAGTCCCGAACACTTAGGGTTCACATGTGTGCAGTTTACTGTGGTATGTTAAAAAAAAATTAGATATTAAGTAAAATAGCTACTTGAAACAATAACCAGCCAGCCGAATCCAGTGCTCATAGACTACAATGGAAACAAATAGGTGTAAATGAAACAAAAAATATATAAATATAAACAGTGCAAAATATATTAGTCTATAAAAGGATCTGCATCAGAGCGGGGCAGCTGGATATGGAGAGAAACATAAACCATTTCGGAAGCACCTTGCCAAGGATATGGGGAATCCCTCATGGACATGCAAAAGAAAAGAGCAGGGCCCCAGATGAATGTGTGATAAAAACAACAATACTTTAATATAGCACACTTACATTGAAGCAAGCTGTGAACAGTACAATAGATCAAGATGACGTGCAAATACAGCTCTCTCCCATAAGGATGGATAGACATCCACTGTGAGACTCAGACAGCGGTCCGCTCATGGGTGTGGACTGTGATCAGCTGTGAGGCACAGCCAAGGATTTGCTCATGGATGGATGCCGGCAGTGTGTCTCCCCTCTACTACCACCCAGAGACACAAGTATCCCAAAAAAATTGTATCAAAAATTTAAATAATCAAATGAGTCACTCATGTCCAAAAGTAAAAGTCATTCCAATCTCTGATTCCAATATGAAAATCTCCTGTTCTTTAATAACGAGCACTCCTACTGGCTCCCAAAGGAAATAAGAACCTCAAAAAAAGAAAACTCATAGTGCATTACCTTTAAAAAATCCAAAAATAAATATCAAATACAAAAACACTATGCACTGTGCAACTTCAAAAACAGAAAACAAAAAACAAACGTGACCTTATAAGTGAACAGTGAACACAGTGTAGCAACCGTGATTGTGCGTCACTTTGTGAATACAAATCCAAGTGACCCTTCAGTGTAAACTTCTAGAGTGTAAGGCATGTAGAGTGTAAGGCAGACGCACAGAGAGGAACCGGAAGTGGCAGATCGGCCATCTTAGACACTGGAAAACACATGCCAAACACCCCAGGAAGCTGCTTGGCGACCCCTAAAGGTTTGAGGGCATGGGAATAAGGCAATCAGGGGTGGACTGACCATTTGGAAACTCGGGCACTGCCCGGGGTCAGTAGGGGGCCCCATGAGAGTCCCCTGGTACCCTTTTCATAGGCTTTTTTGAGTTTGGGCAAGGACACAGGGGCCCTATGATCCCCTATTGCCTGGGGGCCCCCTGAGTTGTCAGTCCGCCCCTGAAGGCGATTATGATATTGTTTTAATGTAAGCATTTATTACAAAATTACACTATATAGTTTTTCATATTCCATTCACATATCTATTGGAGCATGGGTACTATGAGTACTATGGAGTACCTCCATAAAAGCCATGATGACACCTAGGAAAAGGTGGTTGATGACATGATAAAGAGTGAGACTCAGGCTTGGAAGGATTTAATTGAAGAGTGGTGCATACTCCCTCAGCGATATTAAGGTGTGTTTTATAGTTGTTTTTGGTAAGGGTGTTTATGCCTTACACTCTAGAAGTTTACACTGAAGGTTCACTTGGATTTGTATTCACAGAGTGACGCACAATCACGGTTGCTACACTGTGTTCACTTTTCTCTTATAAGGTCACGTTTGTTTTTTTGTTTTCTGTTTTTGAAGTTGCACAGTGCATAGTGTTTTTGTATTTGATATTTATTTTTGGATTTTTTTAAAGGTAATGCGCTATATGAGTTTTCTTTTTTTGAGGTTCTTATTTCCTTTTGGGAGCCAGTAGGAGGGCTAGTTATTAAAGAACCAGAGATTTTCATATTGGAATAAGAGATTGGAATGACTTTTACTTTTGGACATTAGTGACTCATTTGATTATTTAAATTTTTGCTAAAATGTTTTTGGGTTATTGTTATGGTATTTTAGTTTTTCACATTTACGTGTAGGGTAATAAGTTTTTGCATATTGGGGTATTAATAAGACATTTACACTTTCAAGGGTGAAAGTTAGACCTTTTATGCTAGAGGGTTCAATATATACATTATAATTTTTCTGATTTTCATTTTGGATACCATAGTTCCATATATAAGAGACACAAGTATGACAAGCACCGATGAGTGACAGATGGGCAGGCCGTGACTTGTTTCTGAGGCTCCTCCTTTATTAAGCTGGTACTCCAAGGGGGAAGAAGGAGAATTTATAGGCAGTGCACCTGGGCAAGGAACCAATTCAAAATGGGACAGTGGGCGGGGCTAGCCAAACAACATGAACAGCTGAGGAGGCTAAGCCGTGCAATGACAGAACGGGATCATCAGGGAAAGTATAATTATGAGAGGCCGTACAACTGCATAGTCTCCTCCACACGGTTGAACAAAGATACAGTACACTGAATAATGGCAAAAAGATAAGCTGCGCAAGTTAATAGGACAATGCTATAATAATAAATAATATTATGGATAAAAAGACACAGAAATATATGTATATGAAAAACCACATATGTGGTTCTTAATGAAAACTTCTCAATCTACCAGTGGGGAGATGTAAAAAGGCATATAATAAATATATATATGTGTGTGTGTACACATGTAAATACACTGCTGGCAATTTTTTTTAAATACACATTAATAGGTATAATAAGGTGCATTATATGATAAATAAAAATACTTATATAATATATAAGGAATTGTACATATATATGTTTAAAAGAAACATATATATATATATATAAAAAAACATCCCATGTCCTCCCTAATAGAAGTTAATATATTATATAGCATAATCTAAAGGGAATACAGTAGGACGTAAAGGCTAAATAATGGTGTTAATTTCGATGTAAGTGTGCTACATTAAAGTATTGTTTTTATAACATATTCATCTGGTGCCCTGCTCTTTTCTTTTGCATAAAAAAAATTACATTTTTGGTGCATATTCCACAAAGTGCAAATTCCGTAGGGATGAATATAATACCACTTTTAATACTTAAGTAAAAGGCATAAAAAAATCACACCAAAACAAATCACAGACCTTTGAAAGGGTCCTAAAATACATAGGTTCTTGTGGCCACCACAGCACTGTTGTTGGCTCAGAACATTTGCAGGTCAGGTCCACTTCATGGTCAATTTACACTTAAGTATTCTGCTGTAATGTGCTAATGCCTGTGCATTATGACATGCATTAAGGCAGCCCATCCATTAAAAATAATGTAAAAAAGGTATGGGACTCTTTTTGGCAACGCTGTGCTCTACATTGTGTTGTGGTGCAACTCATACCTAGTAGAGCAGGTGCATTGTTATGCATTGCAGAAATGCACAATTTAGTTGCTGCAACACAAAAATGTGAATTAGTTCTCAAAATGTAAGCAAGTCATAGTTACAAATAGTTACTGCTCAGATGAATCTGCTTTAGGCTCTTGCATCTCATTAACACCTAGTAGCAAGATGTTTGTATCCACATTGGGGTCTCTTTTTCCATACCTACTTCTGAAGGTTCCAAATAACAAATAATAATATACTGTATGAAAAAACAACAAGGAGTAATTCTGCCATTGCCACACACCTAAAAGTATGCACAGAAGTTGTAGAAGAGACCCGGGGAATTATGAAAAATGCCCCACCAATTCAATATTATAACTTCTAACACAACCTGGAATGTCAGTATGGGTGGATTCACCATTTAAATGAAGGTGTAGGAATCCTCTTGCTATTTACCTTGGACTGCAGGTTTAAGAACATCAGAAGCCAATTTAATAGCATACAAATTCTTACACATTCATTTAAAAAGTAAACATAAAAAGCTGAGTGGTGGAGGGTGAGCTCTTTATAAGTATTCCATCTGAGCACAGTATTTAGCGTTTTGCTTGGCGTTCAGCCTTGAATCAACATAAATGTGCATGGATTACTTATAAAAGCACTTACCCCCGCAGGAGCTGCTGGTGATGGTGGGTCGTCTGTTCCGCTATGACATTCTTAACTGCTCAGTCTCCACTGACACAATGGGGTTTATTTACTAAAGCTGGAGAGTCCAAAATCAGACTCCCTTCTGCATAGAAACCAATCAGCTTCTAACCTCAGCTTGTTCAATGAAGCTTTGTATAACCCTGTGGATTTAAAGGTTAGCAGTCTGCCACTCCATAAGAATGCACAGGAATGAGGCCACAAACAACTTGGTGGTAAATTTATTTAATATATTATTGCAGTTCAATTCAACACGGTAATAGGTCAACAAACATATAATAACACAGGTTTAAGGGTACTATGATAGAAGTATGGGAACAAACCACTAACTTGCACTTAAAAGAACTATAGCAAGGTTAAATATAACTGGGTGACTAGAGTCTTTAAACAACACCAACTAATTCAGAGGAATAGAAAAGGTCCTGGTGTACCCAATAGTGGGTGGGTGTATGCATTTCTAGTGTAGGGGTACCGCTGGAGGTGATAAAGTACCTGGCACCCAGTAATTAATGTTGGCAGGCTTTCGGAGGGGCCCTTCTTTAGATGGTGCACTGTTCCTTTAGATTGTTAGTGAGTAATGAGTAGCTGCTAAGTAGAGCAGTCTCTATTGAAGCTAGCAGAGTGTGGCTAGTGGTTAGGATATGTAATTGAGTTTATAATTTCCTGATGGATAACTGGTCTGGCGATCAGCAAGTTCTTGAAGCTGAGTCCTGGATTCTCGCACAGTTCACAGTCCCTCAGGCCCAATCCTGAAGACGCAGTGACTCCATCTCTCTCTCTCTAACGCAGTCTTTTCAAGCAGCTCTCGCAGACTCAGATGCAGATCTATCCTCTCTCCTTGATGTGGGTGAACAGGCAGAGCAATAGCTCCTCTCTAATGGCTCTGGTCCCTTGGATGAGGGATAGAGACCCTGACAGCAAGTCTTTACCTGTTGCTCTCCTCTTCTAGACTGCCCAAATCTGGATCAGTTTGCCAAGGAAAACTGTGAAGTTCTCTTCCTCTAGGTGCAGCCTCTTGGGGTAATTGTAGTCCAGTAGCCATTAGTCTCCAATAGCAAGTATGGTGCAGCTCCCCATTTAAAAACTACAATTCCTGTAATTATAGCTCTTGCTCAGCAAGTTCTCTTTGAGGATTCCATTGGCTCCTTCTCTTCCTCCCTCCATACTGCACTGCCAGGAGGGAGGGGAAATCAGGAGCAAACAAACAGCACACACACCCACAGCACATCTGACAGTGAGAAATAAAAATTGCTGTCCTTCTACACAGGTCCCAGAAGGGGAGTGGGGTGAGTGGAGAATGTGCGCACAGGGCCAGCTGCACCCAGCTACACGGCCATGTGTGTCCTCTCTTATTTATTTAAAGTGTTACTAAACCCAGGACCCTGCATTCACTATATCTGGTCTCCCACAGTCCACATGGCAGTGCTATTATTTTAGTAAATATAAACTGCTAAATACCTTTTGTCATCACCAGTTAGAGCAGTCTTGTGACTTCTATCATTGTCCAGTAGAGCACTGGTTACAGTTTGTAGGATGAGTTTTCATTCTCTTGTAGGAGGATGCAGGACCCCTGACCTCTGTCTGCAGAGTGCTAATTGACCCTGTGCTGATTACATACACTCTCCCAAGAAAACAAAAACTCCCTAGCAATACACACCAAACTGAGCATGTGCAGAGTGACTCCACACGATGTCTTATCAGGAGATAAAAGGGAGGCACTGGAAGAAGGGGAGGCTCAGAGAAGACAGGATCAAACATCCTTTTTACACAATGTGGAGGATGAACCCATTAGATTCCACAGTGGGTATAACAAGCATGCTTTACTGCATATACAGACTGACTTTACTGTTGTGGGTTTAGTGACACTTTAACCGCCTCCCACCCGCCATATAAGGAAATGACGTGTGGGCTGCAGCTCTGTCATTCTGGGAGGACGTCATCAGGGGTGGACTGACAACTCATGGGGCCCCCGGGCAATAGGGGATCATGGGGCACCTTGCCCAAACTCAAAAAAGCCTATGAAAAAGGTACCAGGGGCATCTCATGGGCCCCCCTACTGACCCCGGGCCCTCGGGCAGTGCCCAAGTTTCCAAATGGTCAGTCCGCCCCTGGACGTCATATGATGTCCTCCCACTCTAACCTGGGTGTGCACCACGTGGTGATCGGTGGTGCGCTGTGTTCCTGGGACACAGTGGATCACCAATCAAAGAGCCGATGATGTCAGCTCTGTCATGTGATCAGCTGTGTCCAATCACAACTGATCGCATGTAAATAGGAAATGCCGGTTATCGGAAGGGACATCTACACTGATCACCAGTGCCCTGATGATTAGTGTAGCCCCATCAGTGCCATATACCAGTGCATATCAATGTCAAATATCAGTGCCTACCAGTACACATAAATGCCACATATCAGTGCCCATCAGAGCTGTCTTTCAGTGCCAACTATCAGTGCCCGTCAGTGCCGCCTAATAGTTCCAATCAGTGCCGCCTATCAGTACCATATATGAGTGCTGCCTTTCAGTGCACATCAGTGATGCCCGTCAATACCTACAAGTGATGCCTGTCAATGCCCATCAGTGCCACCTACCAGCGCTTCCTCATCAGTGCCGCTTATCAGTGTCCATCAGTGCAGCCTATCAGTGCCCATCACTGCAGCCTCATTAGCAGACATCAGTGGAGAAAAATTACTTATTTACAAAATTTTATAACAAACTAAGAAAACTTTTTTTCCCCAAAATGTTCAGACTTTTTTAGTTTGTTTAGCAAAAAAATAAAAACCCAGTGCTGATTAAATACCACCAAAAGAAAGCTGTCTCAAAAAAAGGTTAAAACTTTTGTTTGTGTACAGTGTTACATGACCGCACAATTGTCATTCAGAATGCGACAGTGCCGAAAGATGAAAATTGTCCTGGGCAGGCATGAGGTAAAAGTGCCCGGTAGGCAAGTGGTTAAAGACTGTTCAATAGGCAGCTCAATATGGTTTTTATTTATGTTTTTTATGCCCAGCAAAATTATGAATTGTGTTTAATATTGTCAATACCAGGGGACTGTATTTGAAATTGCTTGCTGTTTCCCATATAGACAGCCTGTAGAGTATGACATTTCTGGCCCATGTATTAAACTGCTACTGTGAGACAGAACAATGTTTGCCCCTTTTTTGGCTTTACAGAGCATGTAATGGGTGTTATTGAGAGGGCAGATTTGAGTGGGCCATTGTCTTGAATCCTCGCCTGGACCATTGCGTGTACTACCAATCTGCAAAAGGCGAGCTTGACAGACAAGTGAAAAAGTCCTTAGGCCTGTTCCTCCCAAGACTTCCCCATTAATACTTGATATGTAAATCTTTCCTCTGTGAGGATTGGGAACAACCTGTAAAGTCATGGCATCCTCTAGACAATGTGAAGATTTCCTACTCTCAGTTTGATTTGTCTGGTATAGCTGTTTGTCCATAGGGTGCTTTGGCTTTGAGTCTGATACGCAGAAGACATGCAAAAGTAACATTTGATTTACTCACCCTCTAAGATGTTCATTTTCTGCCTTTAACACGGTGATTCCTGATAGCTGGACATCTAAGAATGAGGTGATTGACCCCCATTCTTCCTACATTGGTACCTCATAGATGATCAAAATCTACCTCTCACTTTTATCACAGATCTTGAGGCCAGCAGCCCTCTGTATAAAATTTACAAATGACAAGTTGTTTGCTTACACTTCTGCATCTCTTACAGGTTTGTCTCCTAGCAGTCTCAGATTTCCCTTGTAGCTCTTATAGAATTTCTTGACACATTTTAATAACTGATTCTGGCATTACTGCACACCTGGTGCTTGAGGATGGCATATCATTGAATCTCATACTCATCTGCATCAGAGACCATTGTTATGAGCTGCACTGCATTTAAGCTTTACCTTTCTCAGGTACCAAGGGATTTGTGGCCTGTGGGTTTAACAAATATTATTTTCTACGGCTTCTTTGTCCTGTGAGAGTATGAGTAATCCGATTTGCACACTACCCATGGCACTAATGGATATGCCTACTTTAATATTTGGTTATATTTCTTACCTTTCCCATTGTGGAATACCCTGAAGCTTAACTAATGAGTTAGTGTTCTAGTTTTTCTTACAGTTCCTACTCAGTGGAAAGTCCTATTGATTACCCTCCTTGGTATACTTCGTTTTGTAAATGTGAAGTTGTGTGGATATTCCTTTTTTCATGCTCCCTCTTGCTATGTTCTTCCTCATTACATTCCAATTTCCTCCTGAGTGGAAGAATCTGAAATGTGTACAATGTAAAAAAGCTAATTCTTTGGGTCAATTGGTTCCACTCACCAGCATCTGCTTTAGGTGGGTTTTATGCCTTTTTCATTTCTTGGTGGGATTTTCCTTGAAGATGCATCCGTTTCCCTACTGTTGGGAGTCTAGTTCATCGTTACAGTTTCCCACGTTTGAGAATTCTCTGTCAGTCAGTTTCTAAAACCATCTCCTGATCTTCATCTGATAGTTGCAAAATTTGTCTCCTTCAGAAAAAAATGTGAGTACTTCTCCAACTGACTGGATGACTGACTCTCTACTACGTGTCCACACTTTTGTTTTCTGCACTTATATATTGATGTCAAGGAAGATCACTGGGAAAGTACATGGCAATCTGTTCAACTGAGGTCTCTGAATGTGTCACAGAGGCTTTCTCAACTTCATATTATTATACACTCACTATACCCCCTTTAAACTTTTTTAAATGGGTTTACTACAAGACCCTCTTTGTGGTAAATGTCGTATAGTTCACAATAACCTAATCCACATTGTTTGGCATTCTCCAAAGCTTCATAGGTTTTGGGCTGCCGTCATTGGTACAGTAAATTTTGCAGTAACTACAGTAATGAGATATCCAGAGATGGCTTCTGCTGAATCTCCACCAATCAGGCACACTCCTCTAACATGTTTCATCCACATATGGATTAATCATAGATGGCATCTACAATTAAGCCCTATACAGGTGAAATGCGTTAGCTGTGTGTGCATGATGGATGGAGATTTAGCCGAAACCAGGATCGTTACTGTGGTTTGCATTAATGATGTGAGGTCTTGCACTATATTTTTGGCTGTACTATTGAGCGTGACATACTCTTATTAGAAGACCAGCACCTGATAGCAGTTACTTGAACTGGGCGGTGAATTACACAGGGGCATTCGAGCATTGCTTTCCTCTTTAAGCTTCTACAATAAATGTAGTGTTACAAACTGATACTAAACATTACCCAAAGCTATTTTTTTTTAATATTAGATGAGCTAGTAGTACAAGAACACACTAAAGCAGTGATTTTCCAGAGACGTGTTTCATGTCCGTATGCTTATTCTACAACAGTGGAAGTCTGGGTGCCCCCAACTTATCAGGAATAGACTGACCAAATGGGTAATACTTTTTCCTTTGAAAGTCTCATTTACCACATAGGGGCTGCCCTGGTTAATTTGAAAACCTATGGGGTAACTGGCTGGCTACACTTAGTCTGTCACCTATTAACTTTGTACTAAATAGAATTTTGTGATACACTTTATTATTCCTTGTATTGTCAAACTGTAAGTTGCTACTTGTTTGTGCTGAGAACATAAGACTGTATTTAGTTTCTGTCTAGTGATCTTTTTGGGTGGTTTTATGTAATTTTGTGAATCTGCTGTATACTGTGAAAAAATTGTTTCATTCCATTATTGTATGAATACTCTGGAAAGCTATAATCAATTTTTATATTGTTTAAAAATATTGCTGTTAGATCCCTGCATTTGTTTTTCCACACCTACAATGGATGAAGTAGACTTGTGAGGAAGGAGGTGACACCCTCAGCAAAATAACTATTTTATTAGTGCTGTATTTCCTGTAAGGTCCACATACAGGACTGAATGTTACCTGGCTACAGAGCTTCCCGCAGAAGCATAGTAAAATTCTAAAAATCTTGAGGGACCTAATCCTCTATATCCCCTATCACGGTTAACTGTCCCAGGTACCAGCACATGGATTCTCATCCTGGTTCCTATGTGGAAAAAAATCCTTTGCCCATTACAATGCTCTAATTTATAGTTACATAGTTGATAAGGTTGAAGAAACACATCAGTCCATCCAGTTCAACCTGTGTGGGTATATGAGTGTGTATATATTTATGTCTCTACCATTTCCCGTAACCCTGTATATTGTGTTCTTTAAGACATCTAAGAGTTTTTTTAAATTATCACAATCTCCTGTCACCAGTTGTAGAAGGGAGCGTGCTCCTAAACCTAAGAGGGCACAATGGTGTACATTTATGTGATGGTGCCTGCATGTGCCACCCGCCTGCCCGCAGTAAAAGTACTGTGGGTGGTTGGCAAGTGGTTAAGTATTTACATAGTTACATAGTTAGTCTAGCTGAAAAAAGACAAAAGTCCATTCAGTTCAACCATTAAAAAAAAAAGTTATAATCCTACACCCACAGTTGATCCAGAGGAAGGCAGAAAAACCCAGCAAAGCATGAACCAATTTGCTCCTGCAGGGAAAAAATGTCCTGAACCCCCGAGAGGCAATCGGATATTCCCTGGATCAACTTTACCTGTAAATGTTAGTATCCAGTTATATTCTGTGTATCTATCCAGGCCTTTTTTTTAAAGCAATCCACTGAGCTGGCCAGAATCAACTCTTAAGGGAGTGTATGCCACATTTTCACAGCTCTCACTGTGAAGAAACCTTTCCGTGTTTTGGAGATTAAATTTCTTTTCCTCCAGATGTAAAGAGTGCCCCCTTGTCCTCTGTGATGACCTCAGGTTGAATAGCTCTACACCGAGTTCACTATATGAACCACTGATGTATTTATACATGTTGATCATATCCCCCATTAATCTCCTCTTCTCAAGAGAGAATAAATTCAGTTCCTCTAATCTTTCCTCATAGCTGATCTCCTCCATGCCTCTTATCAGTTTGGTTGCCCTTCTCTGTACTTTCTCCAGTTCCCCAATGTTCTTTATGTGACTTGGTGCCCAAAACTGAACTGCATATTCCAGATGAGGTCTTACTAATTATTTGTACCGGGGTAATATGATATCTCTCTCTCTGGAGTCTATACCTCTTTTAATACAAGATAGGATTTTGCTCACTTTAGAAACCGCAGCTTGGCATTGCATGCCATTATTAAGCTTGTGATCTACCAGAACTCCCAGATCCTTCTCCACCATTGATTCCCCCAGTTGTCATTAGCCATACAGAAACATTCTGTGCTCTGTTCATAATAATACCATCTTGTGTATTTTAACCCTTCTTTTTTTAGTAAAAATCAATGAGAAGAATGTATTCAACACAGTTGCCTTCTGCCTGTGACTTGTAACCAAATTTCCCTATATAGGGCCAATATGCTCTGGCTTTGCCTTTTTACTAATTATATTTAAAATTTGTGAGTGGATTCTTTTTACTCTCCTCTGTTATGTGTCTTTCATGGTCTATGTCCGCTGCCCTGACTGCACTTTTATTTCTTATTGCATTCCTTGTAGTGTTGAAATGCTGACGGTAACCCCTCGGCCATATATTTTTTTAAAGGATCATGTTTTCTCTGTAATATGCCTTTATAGGTTTAATTTAGCTACCCGGGTTTGATTTTGGTTCTTTTATATTTGTTGCCCATTGGAATACACTGGCTGTTGCCCTTAATTAATATGTTTTTAAAGCTCTCCCTCTTTTCCTCTGTGGTTTTGCGTCTAGAATATCCTCCCATTTAAAGTAGTTGTAAAGGCAGAAGGCTTTTTACCTTAATACATTCCCTGTAGAAGGGAGAAGGAGCAAGGAGCGGCAGGGGACCTCAAAAGAGGTGGTTAGAGGCTGCTCTGTGCAAAACCATTGCACAGAGCAGGCAGGTATAACATGTTTGTTATCGAATTATAAAAAAATGAAGTTTTATAATCGCTAAATAGCACAGGGAGTAAGCCAGTCATCTGAGCTGTCAAGCAAATTTTTGATACTCCCACAAAGTCGAAATCCTCCTCCTTATCAGTAGTTCCAGTTCTGTCATTTTATTTACCAAATTCCTAGCATTTGTGAACATGCCCATTAATGTGGTACCTGTGCATATTATTTTCTCCTTGTGTGTTCTAAGGCTGCAACAGGATTCTGTCAGCCTATGTGCATTTGTCCTAGGCACTCTAGCTACACTACGAACACTGATCACAGAATGCTCTGATCCTCACTCACTGCCTGGAATAGTTTCCTTTGATCCCTACCCTCCACCACTTCGTTTAAAAGGTCCTCCAACTTTATAACCATCTTTTCCCCCCAACAGAGCTGCCCCTCCTAATTTACGTGATTTATGATACCCTGATTTATGCATTTACTAAAAAGTTAAACTGCCTTGTCTGTGGCTATCATATCCCAAACAAGCATTTGGGCTTAAGCTAAAAGGTCCCCTTCGAACCTTTGTGGCCCTTATGCTCTTTCAGCATATATGCGTGTTGCAATTCTCCTCACCCTATCTTTTAGTGATTCGAATTCCTACCCTTCTTTAATTCCAGTTGTTTCTCCATGTGCATTGTTTTTGAGAACATTGTCATATCATTGTCTCTTTCTTATCTGCTAGGTTCATCCTGTATATTATAGACATTCCTATCCTTAAACCTGTGGGTCAAAGGTGTTCTGTGTAAGCCTTTGACTGTTTACTTGCTTGTTTATACAAATATAGCGTCTATCCCTGAAGTGAAGGGTTATGGGTGTTCCACTAAGCCTTCGGCTGTTTGATTTCTTTGTTTGAACCTTGTTTGTTCAACTAACCTCTCGAAATTAAAGCGTGAAGGGTGTTTCCCACAACAGTTTTTTTTTTTTACCCGATTTCTCTCTTTGCTTGGGCATACCTTGTCTATCTTACCTTCTTTCTCTATTGTCAAGGGTAAGGTATCCTAGTCTTCAGCAAATTGTATTAACTCCCTTGCTGTTGGTCAATGTGTTCTCTTGTTTAAAGACTTATAGTTCCACCATTTCTTGTCTTTTGCTGAATGCTTGATTGTCCTCCACATTGTCTGTTAGGACCCATCATTCTGTCTGGTAGCAAATTCTCTTGACACCTGTCCTGTTATGGAACACCAGGTTTATACATGTCCTTTTTCCTGGCAATATACATATTTGCCTATGTCCCCTTTTTAAGCTAGCCTACCTCTGGCCTAGGTAGCGTTAAATGCCCTTTTACCATATTTCCTATCATTTAAAACTTAACCCTTTTCTGCCCCTGCATCCCTTTAACAATGTTAAAGGCCTGGGGGTGGGAAGGGCTGCCCAAATACCTGATTGGCTGTCACAGTGGTCACATGATTGGGAACCAGTCCCAATCATTATTAGAGACTGGCAGCTCAGTCGCTGTACTGGGAGTGTGCTCTCAGCACAGAAACCTTGCCGCTCATTGACGCTTATGTGTGGTGTATGGACATTAAAGACAACCCTCTTTCCCGCCGCACATATGCATAACATGGCGACCAGAGGTTAAGTATCTGTTTTCCACCTCTCAGTTAGACTGCTCTTGAATGCCCCAGATGTCTGAGAAATACTATCTTCCTGTGTCCCTCAATAGTCAAAGAAAACCTGGATTTATTTTCTTTTTTTGTCACTGTAAAATCTTCAAAGCCATTTAGGGACAGAAGTCCCACTCTTCTATGTTAAGTGCTACTTGCTTACAAGGAAGGGATTTACGAGGCAGGATTAACTTTTTTTGTTATACAGTGGCCTAATCCCCTGTAGGCAACAGTCTAAGAATCATCCTCTCCCATACACCCCAGATCTGGTGTTCCTCAAAAGACTGCAAAAAAAAAAGATTTTACAGGGAGTACAAAAAAATCTTATCTTTAACAGGAGAGCCTCAAGACAAAACTTAGGTTCTTGCATATTTGTAACTCATATATTTCCCCGTCTAAATTGCGAAGGATCTATCAACCCTAGAATTGACATATCAAGCCTAAATAAATATTTAGTTGCTAAAAGCAGCTTCTTAAGACAATCAAGGACTAAGGTGAGAACTCTGCACTTCAGATCGTAGTTTTCTATACCTTCTGCAGGAAATATGAGTGTGTGTGGTTGAACAGATAGTGGATTCCCGCTTTTACAGGTTTTCTTTTAATCTATATCACAGAGAATGCAGCTAGATAACCGAGAACACCTAGAAACACTCATGTCGTAGGAGGAATAGTGCAACTTAAGTCTGGCCACACATTATACAGCTTCCTTGTATAATTTTCTTTTAGATTTACCAAAACCATATGAGGTCAAACCTAAGCACTCTCAATTTGTATGCAATCAGGCAGGCCCTTTCACTACACAGTTTAAGGTAAACCTAAATGAAATTGATTAGCAAAATTGTGTAATGTATGGCCAGCTTAAGGCTTGTAAGGAAATATGTCTTTTTAACTGGCATCCATTTTGTATGTGTGAACAGTTAGTTTCAATTTTGAGTTTCGCTCGTAACTCCTCGCTTTATTTCTCCCAGGCCTGGTAGTGAAAAATAATCGAGGACAGTTGGGCTACAGACAGAAATTGATCCTATCAAGGGTGGAGGAGGATCAGAGATGTTACCTTCCGTCACTGAAGTTCTTAGAAGATTTAAAAAGTCTGACGGTGATTCAGCTCTTGAACTCTACCAATATCCGACATAATACTGCCTATACTGGTAGACTGCAAGAAGAAATTATAAGATTTTCATTGTGGGATTGTATTTTCCATTTTTTTTTTTTTTTTTTTAGTAACTCACATGTAAAAATATGCGCTTCCAGATAGAAGATGGATTTTCAGCCAATAACTTGTTTTAGTCCTTTCAATGCCATGACAGGTCATTGACAGTAAAAGGGTTACTCTAATCTTTGCTGAGATAAAGTGCTATAGACAATTTTGAAAATGACTATGTGCGCAACTCATATATACATATGCATATATGTATAAACACATCATAGATTGCATTGAATCACCTTTAAAATAATTTCTATTATTTGAGTTTATTGGCCCTTCAACCAATCACCGGCACTTACACACTCAAGCAAATTAATACATAATTTTGCTTATTTGCTATTGGAGATATATATAGTTAACATACATTGAATGTTATGTGTACTGAGCTTACCAAGAGGTTTTTTTTTTGTGATTTGAACATCTATGCATCCTCAGATAAAACACTCTAGCAAAGGCAGCAAGTTATAGGACAGGGTATGTTTCCTTGTTTTTAATTATAAAGTATTAAGATTAGCAAAATACATCTGGAGTTACACTTTAAGTAAGCAGGAGACCAATGTCTCAGGTTCATAGAGATTGCTGTTATAGTCTAAACTAAATGAAAGGTTGATTTTCCATCTCCTTCCAGCTATTTAGGCCCAGTCTAACTGATCACAGGCTTTATAACATTACACAATTGATTATTGCAGGACCTGGTATATAAGATGTCACATTACTCTACATCTGTTGCAAAGGTCAACAGTTATCGTCAGATGACGTATTGCACATTTACAGATTGCCAGTGTACAAGAGTCCGCAGTCTTACTTACAATATAACTTAATAGGTACAACAGCTTATTACAATGTATAGTAATGATCTGTTGTAAAAATATCTGAATTCACTACTATCGTGTGTACCACAGAGGGTCACTGTGCGAGTATGGAAGATCATCAATAAGGCTCCTGTATTTGCTTCACTAATAAGTAAATGTCTTATAATTTAAAGTACAATGCATCTACTCTACACCGTAAAATACAGAACACTTCTATGCACTCCAAATCGTTCAAGCTGGATTAACACCACTTGCATTGGACTTAGTATTTCTTGTGTTGACACGCTGCGATGGAGAAAACTGAGGCTATTAGAAACAATGAATTTTGGTTTTTCATTGCATTGGCATTGTGTTGATCAATGCAGCCCAATGCATGTGGAGTGAATAGGCCCTCACGCAGATCGTATACATGTAAAAGCTTCTCTTGAATACTATCTCAGAGGAATTTTATAGTATAGCATATGCAGTCTCATTGGGGATACAGTTAGGTATCTTGACCTTGACTAAAAGCTATGAAAACTAAGAGATATGGAAATCTGCTGTATAAAAAATTGTATGGTGCTACATTTTAAATGATTTGGAGTGCAAATATCAAGATGTGAAGATACTCTCAAAGTTCGTCACGAATCCGTTTATCTGTAGTCTTGATGTTCAAGTCCAGTTTATCAACTTTTCCTCCCAAACGGCCAATTGTATCATCCTGTTCATCAATCTCAGACTGTAATCCAATGGCCATGTTTTTCAACCTGCTTAAGCCTAGAGACATTTCATCTGGAAGAGAGATGATATTATGTTACATAACATGTGGGTGTTTAACACCTTTCCTTACTTAGAAAAGTCACTGGAAGGTTGAACTGACACACATTTTCTTATAGCTTTTGGGTCAGTCACAAATATTCTAGGTATACAAGTTACTGGATTATTTATATTACTATAATATTTTTAATAGCTAATAAAGTGTAAGGACAATATTGAATCATATTATTGCAAACGAAACAACTTACCTATATTATCATCAACTTTCTTATGGTAATCTCGGAGCACCTGGTTTTTGTGTGGATACTCAGAACTTGCTGCACCCACATTACTGCTAGAATCTACAAACAAAAGAAAAAGGTACATTTGTACTAAGAAAAGAAATGAATAGTTTTTCCTTGAAAAATTAAGTTCAGTGAATCAGATCCAGAAATTACCTCGTACAGATGTGCTGTACTAGGTCAGCGAAGTGGTTGCTGATAGTTGTTCAATGACAATATAAATATTTGAATCATATGACATAGCTATGTTTACAAAGGAAAAAAAGGCCATTATGAATTGTCCACAAATGTATAATACTGTAAAAGTAACCTATTATGACAGAAATAAGGAAGCTGCCATTACTGACCTTCTTAAAATGCTAGTGGATTGTTATGCTGATCCACTATGGTGTTAAAGCAACCCTGTGCTTTGCTGATACAGAACAAAGCAATATCGAATAGAGTGGAGAGGGATTATTATCACTGAAAGTGTATATGAAAGAAAATCCCAAATTTTAGGTTATCCCAAGAAAAGTACTAGGGGGGAAACATTCCAATGGGAAAACCGATACCGGTGACTCTGGTGAAAACCAGATATTGCCTCAATTTGGATGGAATTCGTCTCACTTCTTGTTTTGGCCATGGGACAGGAAGTGAAGGGAAATCTTCCCAAGAGGACACAGATGGCAAAAAGAAAAAACACACGCAGAAAAAAAAAAAAAAATAAAAAAGGACAGGGGTACTAATTATTTCCAAAATGAAAAAAGGTTTTGTCTTTGTTTAAAGTGGTTGTAAAGGTTCAAGCAGCCCCCTCTAATACTTACCTGAGCCTCATCACAATCCAGCTATGTGCATGAGCGCTTTGGCTCTCTGGAGACTCTCCCTTTTCATTGGCCAAGACAGAAGTGGGAGCCATTGGCTGTCAATCACGGTCAGTGAGCCAATGAGGAGAGAGAGGAGATGGGGCCAAGCCGTGGCTCTGTGTGTTAATGGACACACAGAGCAGTGGCTCTGGGGCAAGCCTGCTTGGGTGCCCCCAAAACAAGCTTGTTCTGGGGGCACTTGGTAGGAGGGAGGGGCCAGGAGCGCCAGTGGGTGACCTGAAAAGAGGAGGGTTGGGGCTGCTCTTTGCAGAACCACTGCACAGAGAAGGTAAATAGAACATGTTTATTTATTTTTTAATTGCCTTCAATATCATTTTTAATAGTTCAGTTGGACCACGTTGATCCAAACAAACTATTTACTTCACTTAGACATTCAGTGCCTCTACGCACTGTATGAATTGTATATAGTCCCAGCTACATACAGTGTACTTTGCTGTATTCTGGCAGTGGGATGGGAACTTAAGTTAAGTCTGATTAAAGACACACCTAACAAAGCAAGCCATCATAAACCCAATAAAAACAGCTCAAGCTATAGCAGGAGGTCAGTAACAAATAGTGAGATTGGGCTGAAATGAAAGATCAGGTGAACTTTGCAAGCACTTTTCACTTTAAATCCTATTTATTTTAGTAATGCTATTGTCTGTTTTGTAATATCTTTTCCATAAACACTGCTCTTGCAGTTTTATTTCTTTTCGTTAAGGCGGTTCTAAAGGTTTTTTTACCTTCATGCATGGTATGCATGAAGGTAAAAAACCTTTAGTGTGCATCTTCCCCCTTAGCGCCCCCCCCCCCCAAACCCCCACTTACCTGAGCCTGATCTTGATTTGGCGATGTGCACGAGAGCAGTGGCTCTCCCTCCTCATTGGCTCAGACACAGCAGCGGGAGCTGGCAGTCACAGTGAGGGAGTGGGAGGGGGTTGAAGCTGAGCTCCTATGGACACACTGAGCAGGGCTCAAAAGCAAGCACGCACAAGTGCCCCAGAGCAAGCAGCATGCTATGGGGGCACTCAGCAGGGGGGGGAGGGGCCAGGAGCACCAGTGGGGGACCCGAGAAGAGGGTGCCCCACTGAGCAGGAAATATAACATGCTTGTTATGAAAAAAAAATTACCTCTACAATCCCTTTAAAGAGGATATTGTGAAATTGAATCTCTAAATGCTCTAACAAAGAAATGAAAAAAATACTGCCTCTTTGAATAAAGCAACTATATGTTGAACTCTGTTTTATTCCTGTGTGGCATGGTAGTGGGTGTCGCAGACATAAGAATTGCCATTCTGTGAATGGTGTGCATTCCCTTTAAAACAAGTGGTGTGGCTACAGTTTGATGTGTAAAGGGTTAATTGCGGAGTTAACTAACCTAGTGATGATGGTCTAAATGGTTGTCCAGTGAGTAGGAAAATCTTTGCGCAGATGGAGATAGGCTGAGAGGGGAGGAGCCTAACTATGGCAGCGCCGGAGAGCACGATGTGAGTGCTCTCCGACAACCTCCGAGCATAGACCACCACGGAAACCCCCTATGTTTAGACCTTGGAGACCTACCTGAGCAAGGAGGTCTCCAGGGGGAGAGACGCCGGCGCTCTGAAGGGACGGAAGCGGAGCTCGGGGAGGTGATCGTGCCGCGGTGACCCGCGATCAGCTGTTCGGTTGCCGGGGAGATGGAGTAAGGAGGAGTGACCACGTGGGTTGGCTGCAAGGCAGCTCTGGGAAGCGGAGACGCCGGCCGGTTCCCTGTCAAGTGCCGGGTCCCAGACAGGAGAGTGGAGACGCCGGCTTAAACCCCAAACCTACCGTACAGGAGAAGAAAGAGGAACAGGACCCACATCCACAGTGTATAGGAGACCCTGCAGGAATCCCCCAGAGACATTGGCCAGGTGTAATGAGTGGACGGCTGAGGATCTAAGTCGACCCACTGGGTGAGTGGGTGAAGAAGGGTGAGTCCACACGCAAGAACCACATGTAATTGTTTATGCTTGCTGATCTGTGGGAAAGGACTTTAATATTGCCCATAAAGAGAAAAGGGGGATTCCCAGGGGATTTGGAAAGTGAGAAGTGGGAAAAAGAAGTGTTAAATTGACAGAACCTGTCTGACATCATTACCCCAATATACAGCTTAAAATTTCCCTCTGATTAAAGAGCACAGTTATTGCAGAAGATATGAAGAATAAAAGTGCTAAAGGAAGTGGGCTAAAAGGGTCTCAGACAGGTACAATTAAAAAATACACCTCCCAGGGGAATGCGACTCCAGAAAGGGCCAATAGTGGAAATGAAAAAGGGGAAATGGAAACTTCCTTGGAGAACAGTCCTAGAATGTCATTGGGCCTGGAAAGTAGTAACCAACAGTGGAAAGAAAATTCCGTTAGGATAGATCTGGCAAAAGATCTACAAGTGCCAAATAAAAGAGAGATGGCTGAAATGTTTAAGGACCTGGAAAAAACAATCAAGCTAGAAATGACAAAAATACGTCAGGACCTAGGGCACCTGCTAATGAGAACAGAAGAAATGGAGGGAAAAATTAACAAACATACCCAAGACATCACGGACTTAGAAAAAAGGTCCGCTATGATGAGGAATACGCAGAAACAACTGCAGTATAAAATAGAAGTACAGGAGAACAGGTCCAGGAGAAGCAACTTGAGGATAAGAGGAATCCCAGATATTCTGAAAGGGGGAGATCTACGAGATATAGTCTGTAAAATGTTAAACTCCATCATGGATAGACCTGAAACAGAGGAAATTAAACTGGATGGAGTTTTGAGAGCAGGAAAGTTCCAACAAGGTAATGCGAAGGAAAAATCAAGAGATGTGATTGTTCAGTTGCAAAATTATGGAGATAAAGAAGAGATGTGGAGAAGGATTAAAGGAAGAACAACTATTCAATATGGTGATATAAATTTACAGATTTTTGCGGACTTATCGCATGAGACTTTGTGGAGAAGAAGAGTTTTGAGGCCCCTATTAGAGCAGATGAGATCAAGGAATGTGCAATACAGATGGGGTAACCCAGAGTGTTTAATCGGTTGGAAAAACGGTGTTACAGCATATCTGAGATTTCCAGAGGACTTAAGAGACTTTTGTGACAGACTGGAATTGCAGAGAATGAGGATCAGTGGGTGGGAAACAGAGATAGAAATCGGTATTGGGGAAAAAGAAGCATGGCAGGAAGTAGGTAGGGGAGGGGTAGCGAGGAGTTAGTTGGGGTGGTGTGGTGTTTTTTTTTTTCTCTTCCCTAACTTTCTCTTTAAATCGTACCGCTAAGGATAGGGTGGGAAACCGTGGTGGTTGGAGGGGGGGGTGAGCCGTACATGGGAGGAGTTCAATCCCCAGGTATAAAAATCCCCAGGTATAAAAATCAAAGGTGGGTTTATTACCACAAATGATTGATAGGCAGCTTGAAGGCCTAATTAGGGGGGGGGCGGTGGGGGGTGGCATGGGCAGGGGGGAAGGGGGACTGGGAGGGGATGGGAGTTGGGTGGGAGGGAGGGGAGGAGGTATCGGGTTAATACTCTGCAGGACAGTAGGGATAAAGAGGAAGAGACAATTTGGAAGAGAAATGGAGTTAATTGGGAATGATGGAAGAAATACAGTTTATAACCTATAATGTGAATGGGCTGAGTTGTCCAGGGAAGAGATTTAGGTTGGAGACGCACTTTGAGATAGAAGCAAACGTGAAATTGAAATCCAAACACTATCCAATATGGTTTTATACAGATTCTCCAATTAAAAGAGCAAAAGGGGTTGCAATAGGTTTGGCAAAGAATATGAGATTTGAGCTGGAGGATAGAAGAACCGACCCGGAGGGAAGGTTTTTATTCTTAAAAGGTAGACTTCAGGGGATAGAGTGTACTTTAGCCAATATATACTGCCCTAATAAAAATCCGGAGATGTATATGAAGGGTCTGTTGAAAAAATTAATGGAATTTAAAAAAGGGCGTTTGATAGTAGCTGGAGACCTAAATTTCTGTATGGACCCACAAAGGGATAATACCTCTTCTGTGCAGAGAGAGGGGAGTAGGTCTCTGAGAGCTTTGAAGAAAGTGATGCATGAATATCAACTAGTGGATACCTGGAGAATAACGCATATGAAAGACAGAGACTATACCTTCTTCTCTAATGCACACGAGATATACTCGAGATTAGACTACATCTTAATAGACCATCAACTTATAGATCATCTGGTTAAAATTGATATAGAGACAAGGACGCTCTCGGATCATGCTCCGGTCGTAATGAAAATGGGATGGGGAAGAAGGAGGATTAGGGTGGAGGTTAAATGAGGTTCTTCTTCTGGATGAAGATGTAGTTCAGAAAATCGAGAAAGAGATCAAGGTATACTTTAAGGAGAACGAAACAGAGGAAGTATCTATAGCTACAGTCTGGGAAAGCCATAAGGTATTCATAAGAGGTATCTTGATTGCGGCAGGAGCAAGGAAGAAAAAGGAAAGAAGAGAGAGGGTCAGTGGGCTATTAAAAGAAATATTGGACTTGGAGCAGATACATAAGAAGAAAATAACAAAAGATACGAGACAGAAGTTATTGGATAAAAAAGATGAGCTAGAGAGGTTGATGGATGAGGAGAAGAGAAGAGTATACAACAGGGTTTTGAATGAGAGATATAGATGGGGAGACAGACCAGGAAGATATCTAATGAGAGCTTTGAATAAAAAGAAAAATAGGAACTATATAGAAAAGATAAAAAGTTCAAAGGGGGAGTTGGTCCACTCAAACAAAGAGATTATTAAAGTATTTACGGAGTATTATAAAAAGTTATATAATATTAGTCCCCAAGGCCCTCTAAAAGAAGCTCAAGAGGGAATTAATAAAAAAAAGATGACATACTTAAAAAAATGCGGGATTACCAAAACTAAGTGAAGCACAGTTGAACTCCCTAGACGCAGAAATTTCCCAGGAAGAAATTAAAAAAGCATTAAAAAGCACAGGGGGGGGGGGGGGGAAGCACAGGTCCGGATGGCTATACAGTTAAGTACTATAAGAAATTTAGTGAAGTACTGTTACCCAAGCTGGAGAAATATATGAATGCTCTGGGAGGTGGGATGGAAGTGAGGAGAGAATCCCTACAGGCCCATGTAGTACTTATTCACAAGGAGGGAAAAGATCCATCTCAGTGCTCCAGTTATAGACCTATCTCATTATTGAACACTGATACTAAACTGTATGCAAAGGTGTTAGCAAACAGGTTGAGGGATCTGATGCCTGAATGGATCCATGGAGACCAGGTGGGCTTTGTACCGGGGGGAGAGAAGGCAGAGATAACGGCTTGAGAACCTTGATGCTTACTCAGAAAAGTAGAAAAGGGAAAGCCCCGGTGGCGCTCTTGTCAATTGATGCAGAGAAGGCATTTGATAGAGTGGACTGGGGCTTTATGATGGACAACTTAAAAGTGCTGGGGATAGGTGATAGAATGCGAGAGTGGATAAGTAAATTATATAGGGAGCCTACTGCAATCATCACGGTAAATGGGGAGAGATCAGAACCCATAGGAATGTCTAATGGTACAAGACAAGGCTGCCCACTGTCCCCCCTGCTATATGTATTGTCACTCGAACCTTTGTTGTCAATAATAAGAAATAGTGGATCGGTAAAGGGAATTCAGATAGAATCCATAGAACATAGAGTAGCGGCCTTTGCAGACGACTTATTGCTCTATGTGGGGAATCCCCGAATAACACTCCCAAATATAATGAAGATTCTGAAGGAGTACGGTAAACTATCAAATTTAAAAATTAATCCAACGAAAACAGAGATCGTGAATATTAATATATCAAAGAATGAAAAAGAAAAACTACAAAAAGAATTCCCCTTATATGGAGAGAAAAAGAGATAAAATACCTAGGAATAAAACTCACTGCCTCATCTAAGCATTTGTATAGATTAAACTATATCTCTTTGATAAACGAGATCAGGGAAGATTTAAAAAGACTAGAAGGAGGAAATCCATCCTGGATAGGACGTATAAACCTAGTCAAAATGGTAATTATGCCTAAAATACTGTATAGATTTCAAATGGTACCAATTAAAATTCCAGAAGCCTTCTTTAAGATAATGAAAAAAATGTTAAGATACATATGGAAGAATAAAAAACCCAGAATAGCATATGAAACATTGAGTAGGACTTAAGAGAAAGGGGGATTGGGTCTACCAGATGTCAAGAGATACTATAAAGCAGTGGTTTTAGCAAGAATATATGACTGGACATTTAACCATAAGGGGAAAAGTTGGGTAACAATTGAAAATGATCTTAGTGGCATTAGATTGAACCAGATGATATGGGTTCCACCACAGTTCAGGGGAATCAAAGAAAGCACAAGTATCTAAACTTTAAATGTTCTTAGGGTATGGGACAACTTACACAAAAACATGAAATGGGAATTTAATTCTATATTAATGCCTCTCACAAATACTGATTACTTTCCCCCGGGAAAGAATAAGATATCAGGGAGATGGTTTAGAAAGGAGGATACCCAACTGAGAGATGTTCTGGTGGAGGGGGAATTGAGATCACTTAAAGACTTAATAGAGAAGAAGGGAGATATTTTTATTAGAATAGATGAGTGGAAATATTATCAATTGAAATGTTTTATTGGAAATCTACCGAAACCCCTGAGAATAAAACAGGAGTGGAATATGTTTGAAAGGCTGTTAGAGAAACGAAGAGATGGGAAGCACGGTATTTCAAAAGTGTATAAAATACTCACAGAATTAGACACAAACACAAAGTTAACTTTTATCACAAAATGGGAAAGAGATATGGGAGTTGGGTTTGATGAAGATAGACAGAGAAAGATGTTTAGATTGATACATGATAATGTTAGTATGAGAGAGGTTGAGGTTAATTATAAGTGTGTGACACGATGGCACATTACACCGAGTGTAGAGCACAAGATGAATGGGGAAAACTCAAATAAGTGCTGGAGAGGATGTGGAGAGATGGGCACGGTGTTTCACATATGGTGGGAATGTCCGAAAATCCAGACTGTTTGGAAGATAACAGTCAAATTGATTAAAGAAATAACTGAAATTGACATAGGATTAGACCCAACGACGTGCCTCCTACACAATGTGGAGACATCTGTAAATAAATATAAAGATTCAGGTATTTGGTACTTCTTGAATGCGGCGAAAGGGTTGATACCTAAGTTTTGGTGGAAGGCTGAGGTACCGAAGGAGGAAGACTGGATTAATAGAGTAAACCAGATAGGTAGAATGGAAAGATCATACCATATGCAGGAAGATAGGATGAGAGTTTATTATAGGAGATGGGAAAAGTGGGAAAGAGCAGGATTGAAAGAGAAATATAGGAAAATATGAATTAGGATGTTAGTAAAAAATTAACAAGCCTCAAGAGAGTAGAATGGGCTAGAGTCTGCAGAGGGGGAGGAGGGGGGATGAGGGGAGGGAAGGGGGGGTAGTGGGAGGGGAAGGAAAAGAGTTTTTAGTAAGGGAAAGATAGAAATGTTATAAATGTTTATTTGTATGAGAATTTTTTACCTTTTTTGGGTTTTTGTATTAACATGAAAAATTTAATAAATATTTAAATTAAAAAAAAAAAAAAAAGGAAAATCTTTGCGCAGGGGCTGGGAGTGCAATCATTGCAATATTTATTTATTGCAGGTGCTTATATAGGGCCATCAATTTACGCAGCGCTTTACATATATATTGTACATTCACATCAGTCCCTAACCCTCAAGGGGTGTACAGTCTAAGGTCCCTAACTCACATTCATACATACACATACTAGGGACAACTTAGACAGGAGCCATTTACCCTACCAGCATGTCTTTGGAGTGTGGAAGGAAACTAGAGTATCCAGAGGAAACCCACGCAGGCACAGGAAGAACATGCAAACTCCAGGCAGGTGGTGCTGTGGTTGAGATTCGAACCAATGACCCTAGTACTGCCAGGCGGAAGTGCTAACCATTTAGCCAGTATGCTGCCCATTATGATGTCAACGGTGCAATTTGAGACTGCCCCCATCACATTCCAAGATTGCTTTTAGATTAACAAATCACATCATTCTTGCTTGTTTTAACATACCAAATGTGTCACGTTTCATGAGGTTTGGATGCGTAGCTTGATATCTGCCCTCTTGCTCTTTGCTGCTTGTAATTGCTTCTTGTAATCTTGATAACAGAATCAAAAAGATTGAGCTATAAATACTGAAATATTCTGATGACATTTTTTCATAGTTTTTATTATTTTGACCTGATCTAGAAAGGGGAAGGGGGCTCACATTCTAATGTACAAGCATGAAAAATCATTTTATCACAAAAGTCCATGATCCGCTTAAATCTGGCCTTATTCAGACTTGTGGACTGTTCCTATTACCAGGCTATGCAGGCATTTTGCATCCATCCCTGTAATTAGCTGTAACATGTTACTTGTATCTGGCTCTGGCTGTGCCTCCAAAACAATTCAGCCAGTTCCACCCAAATTTAAGCCTGATCTGCCCATACTTTAACTATCAATAGTATTCCATGTGTGCTACATTTGCCCTCCACTTCCTCCTTCAGTGCCTAATAAATAGCTATCCTTTCCTCTCTTTCCCTCTGATGGTTTGACAAAGGAGCGATTGTGGGCTCTGAAACATGTTACAACGCATCATGCTATAATGTCAATACGTCCCGATGTCACTTCCGATTCCAGTCCTAGTGCTGGCTTGCATTCCAGTGTGGCTATATTCGCTGCTAGAGGAAGACGCAGCCTGTCATGGACTTAATCTGCATTCTGACAGAGTCCAGCTTTATTCCACCTATCTTGCAGAGCTGTGTTAAGGATACATCTCATCCATTTATCCACCCATTGTCAACCGAGGCTTGCCAGAGAATAAGAACTGATGATATGCCCATTTACTCTCATTCTTGTGAGTGTATTTTAACCCTTTCCTTTACTTGTTTTTAATTAAATTGATACAGTTAGATGGCGGCTCCTTCTGTTTATTGTTTTAGTGCACAGAGATATCCATTATCCTGTTAGAAGAGCTGCAACCATTATAGAAGTGGAATAACACCTGGATCTACCATACAGAGTATAAGGCTTCTTGCTTGGGACCTAACCACTTTCTCCATTTGCGCTATAGAGTTTTTTATGTTTTTGAACTCTGACTGTGCCTCCACCCTGTCCACACAGGGCTCTGTGTTTGTGGCTGTTTACAAGCTTGATTTTTTCAGTTTGTCTTCACCTGACCTGCCAATCCCTCTTTCTGCTTTTGGGGTTCACCCTGCTGATCCTGTGTGACAGCTGTATTGGCTTCTGGCTACTGACCCTATCCAAGTATCCAGTCCTATGACTGACACATAGATATCACCAGCCAAGGGATAGCAGAGTAGGTGTTAATATCATATTTATAACAGACCAAGCTAGGTATAGAAACAGATCCATGGTCAGTTTGCATCTTTTCTTCCTGCTTCTGAGTTACAGCATGTTGTGCTAACTGAAGACAGTGGCTACATTTACAGCCTAAGGATGCCTAAAAGGTTTCCATGGAGCAAATAAACTCTTGGAAGCTACATCAACAGAACTAAATGACATATTGAGTTTTCATTCCCAGTTCTCTAAGCTGGGTAAAAAGGAACCAGTCGGTGATGTGACCACTAATAAAAATGGGAAATGAAAGGAATTTACGTGGTTTTTTTTCTTTAATTATTGCATAGTAGGCAAAAAGTTTAGGAACAGTGTAATGTTTGATATGCTGATTTAGAATAGAATGACTTTATAAATAATTTGCTAATTCCTTAATATATAGCCAATTAAAAGTCACTTTGCTGAAGTCAGACCGATACAAGATCAAATTTGATTTGCTGCTATAGGTTATTGCACTTACAATTGATAATTCTGTCTCTACAATGCATTGATAAACTTTCAGTTATAGCAAGATCAGATTTTAAAAAGACATGATTATAAGAAAGATGTGTTCATTGAACTACAGACAAACCAAAAGAAATAAAAACAAGTGATTTACTTGTTGCTAGCTTTGTAGTCATATGCTCCATTTTGTGGGGGTGTCTCAACAGGTTTGGCTCTGAAGTAGTTGGTGAAACCACTGAAAATGCTTTTTATGCTATTAATATGCCTCTGACTGGTCTTCATATCTTGTTCCATATTATCCACCATTTTTTCTGTGCGTTTTAAGGCCTCTCCCTGACGCATTAGTTCCTGAAGATAGAAATAAAAAACAAGAATTAGATATTTAAACCAAATCACATAGATCTCATATATGCTTTAATTAAAATGTTAATTTAAAAAAAACTATTTGAATATTTTTAAATCTACAACTATCATCTTGCCACAAAGGGTGACAATATTTAACTAAATGAGATATATTTAGAAAATTAAATGGCAAAAAACCCCACAAAATTACAAATCAATGGCAGGCTGACAGACACCGTAGCTGTACGCATGTAACTGCACATTCTGGATGCAAAGTAGGCCACTCATACATCTCTATACACATGTAATCGCTCGTATCCACTGTTACATGGGTACATACACATTGTTTATCAATGATTTGTAAAGGCTTCTGAGCAAGGCTGTATGCAAAGATCTGGGGCTCTGGGCTTCTGGGAGTATAAGAAATACACTACTTCTTGATGCTGCATTGCCCCCCTCCCCCCCAGCAGTTCTTGATTTTGTCTCTCTTTTTTTATTATTTAAAATAACATTTATTCAACTATATATGAGGCAGCGCATTGTGAAGCACTGCTGCCACATTGTAATGTGCTGCATTGTAATAAAGTGTATGCCTGCATCAATTCATTGTAATGCACACCAATGCAGCACACACAAGTGGCATTTTGCAATGGGCTTTAACACAACACAATTGTGTGAAGCCAACCTCCATATTTTTATGCAGGCCATAGACGGGTTGAAAACCGGCCATTTTGCGCAAAAAAAAAAAAAAAAAAAAAAAAAATCGGGTGTTCAACAGGCCAACCTTACCACCAATGGTAAAAAAAACGGCCGATTTTCGTCCCGTCTACGGCCGGCATTAAATTACTTCTGTCCCTTGCAGAGAGCTCCGCTATTATATTTGACATAAAAAAGTCTTGCGGTTGCAACAATGTATCCATTTGTATCCATTTCGGATACAGATGGTTTTATTCGGATACAAATAGAAACATTGTTGCAACCGCAATACTTTTCATACAAAATATAATAGCGGACTGGAATTCTTTTTCTTCTTCTTGCAGGTCACGGCTCATGCGCAGTTTTTTTATCGGTAAAACGATCGCCCGATTTGCCCATCATTGCCGGGAAAATCGGCCGATTTTTTTCCAACTTTACCGATAAAAAAAATGTGCCAAAACCCTGAAAAACGGCCGACCAATTAACCCACTAACGGTGCAAAAATCGGCCGATTTTTTTTTTTTTGGACGAAAAATCGGCCGATTTTCGATCCATCTATGCCTGCATTAGTATAAGGTCCTTATTTACAGTTTTGCATACTTATGATTTTCACTGTTTTGCAAAAAGACAAAATTTAAAATGAACAAACATTTATTTATTAACTATACAGTTTAAGCTTTTAAATTTAGTAGGGATTTTGTAAGTTATGTTTGTGAGTGCTAACAATGATTTTAGTGTATTTTTATGGAAAATATGGCTTTTAGTAAACATTTGTACAAATATTAAGGGACCTACATAATCAGTAGCACCATCTGTTAATTCTACCAGTCCTGTGCTTTCAGGAAATGTATGAATTGCAATTTCTTAATTTTGTCCCCCACATTATACCATTTCCAGTCTAAAAAAATCAGAATGCCACTAAACAAAATATTTATGAATTCCTACAACAGAAAGAATTTGAACTGTAATTCTCTTTGATTGTCTTCTCATATTTCACTAGCAATCAACAATATTGCGTTTACTCATGAGGGCAGGGTTGTCAAAATAAATAAAAAAAAAAAAACACAAACCGTCAACCCCAATTATCTCACCTCAGCAGTTTCCATCCCAACCTTCTCTGATTCATACATAAGGGATAGTGACCTATTAGAACTGTCCACTGTGCTCTGTGCCCTATACATCACTTCTTGCTGCAGAGATCTCTGTCTCTCCGATTCTTCCCTTCTTCTCCTCTCTGCAGGATCTTCATTCCAGCTTACAGGCTTTAAGTCTTCATCTTCGTCTTCGTCAAATGGGTTAAAGCTCTTAGACATGATGATGAATCTGAGTAATTGGTCTTTTAAGCTGCAGGATGACATAAAAGGTAACTGTTTTATTTACTGAAACTCTCAGAACAAAAGGGTGCCTATTCAAATTGTCATTAAAAAAAAAAAAAGACAATGAGAATTGTCTCTGATAACAGCTTTGCTGTCCACATGTTTGTAAAGTTGAAATCACACCAAAATAAGTGGATAAACATTTAACAAGAGAAAATATCTTTTTTCTTATTGTGGTATGCCACCCATAGACAGACCTCTTACTCTGAATGATGAGTAGTGATAAAATGGTAAATAGACTGTACAGTCTTGGCCGGAGCCACACACATTTGCAAGAAAAATGGCTGACCAGATTCCCTTAGGCCCCATGTACACGGGACACTTCTGAACGATGGAAACTGACTGCTGGAAAACGTAGGTTAGAAAACGTCTGTTTAGCTGGCACCACGTTTATGAGTGTTTGCATTTTCAGAAAAACAGAGAGAGCAGAAGCAAAGAGCAGTATTTGTTGAGATTAGCTGTGTTTTGTTTTGTTTTTTTGGTGTTTGGATGTGTTCCAGCTAATTTCTGTGCAGAAATTATTGCAGTAGTGTCTAACATATTTGTTTCCATGTAAAACCTCAAAGTATGGTGTACCAGGTCCATTTGAGTAGCGGGAAAACACTTTGAATGCATTTTTCTATGATGAAAAAAGGCTCTGGACAGCATCTGGAAATGGAAGAGTTTTAAAAAAATTTTCAAACGCAAATGCCTATAAACGCAGTTACCAGCGTTTACACACGTTTTGCGTTTGAAACACTGATACAATCTACTGCTGAACACAAGTTTTCTGCGTTAAAAAAAAACAACTGTAAACTCAACTGCCTGTAAAAGAAGATGTGTACATGGACACATAGGAAAACATTAGGGTGAGTTCAGGGGCTGCTGAAAAAAACGGTGAACAGCTCCTAAACGTGAGTTTAACAGCTGCAGTGTACATGAGCCCTTACTATTGTGCAACAACCACCATGACCCCATTAATTACTATGGATGAGGTGTACTCCACTGAAAAGCTCATCCAAATAAATAAATTGAGCTGTGACACCAGTACACAGTAGGAAGAGGACTTGTTCAGCATGTTCTCCTGATTTACTTTTTGTGCTTGATCACCTTTATTGGAGTCTATGCATGACATTAGGACTGTAACAGACCCTTGATGTCTACTTTAGGAGGATCTGCCATCAGCAATAGGAAGCTCTAAGTCCTCTGCATGACAGCAATTAAGGTAGATTGAAAAAAAAAAGTTTAAAAAATGAGGTAGCAAATAAAAAAACAAAAGAAAAGAAAAAAAAACAACTTAAAAATGAACTAAAGGCACACATACTTACCTTGTTTCCAATGGTCTGACGCCCATGAGGTCCCTCGCCGTCATCTGCTTTCTTCCAGGTGCCAGTCTTCAGCTATTTTGATTGGCTGGCGTGGGAGGAGAGTCATCCCAGCACACTGCTAGTGTGCTGAAATGTAAGTTATGCTATGCATGCACAGCTCACTGTACATTCCATAGAGGGTTATGAAGAGGCAGGTAAGTGTACTTTATTGCTGAAGAGAAATTTGATGCGACTTCTGCAAAAGCTGCCTGCGATGTTTTTTTTTTTCTACATTTACTTCTGCCCGAGGGCAATTCACACCAATTGGGAAGCGGAAAATGCATTTTTACACAGGAATGTGCTGCCTTGTTTGACATTAAAGGAAAAGTTCACCTTTTGACAAAAAATAATAAATGCACATTTTTTTTGCTGGTAAAAAAATTTGCTGCATTTATTATTTTTTGTTGCAGGAGTCTGTAAAGCATTGCACTAGTGATCAGCAGATTGCTGGTGCCATGTAAGTGTCCTGCAGACCTGTCAGTATATCCGTATGGGCAAGCAGATATACTGACAGGAAGAATCAATAAACAACTATGGTGTTCCACAGCGCCATGGTAGTTCATTGAGAACTACAAGCCGACAGCCGCACATTAATGAATGATGCGGCCATGTGGCAGAGCCCCGCACAACCACATTGTTTTTAAAAAGTGACAGCTCGTACAGGGAACTTCTACCCATACTGCTGTCACAGGGAGGGGGAGGGGGAAATCAGGCAGCGGCTGCAGCACTGGGAACATTTTACATGGTCCACCCTAAAAATAAGTGGAACATCTAACATGTTCCCAAAGGTGAACGTATTCTTTAACTGTTAATGGTACCTCAAATGCATCTGTGAAATATGCGTGTATTGCAGCCACCAAAACACATGGTACCGTAGTACTATGGAGTTAATTGAGGAATGATTTTAAAAGTCAAGCCTGACAGTTTTTGCGCATTCCCATATGTTTGGAAACCTAATGAAATAAATAGGCTGTTGGAAATGGTATAACCTGGCTGTAATGCAAACTCAAACAACAAGAACAAGCCCCATAAGCCACACAGGTACGATTAACCAGCATTTACACCATTATTCTAAGCATGTGAGAGACCCACTACCAAATGAACACCTGCCCTAGCACATCATAGCATTCACTCAGCACTCCAAGAAATAACAGAATCCAACTGCAGTAATCTTGCACTGTCAAAACCTCCACTTTTATTATCACACGACACACAGGAGGATATATCTTATAGTCATCACAATCTGCATAATAACACACCAATAATATTGTGAGCATTACAGCATGATATAAACATATCTTTTGACAGCATCACATAGAATTAATACATTACCAAAGCTATGGGAAGGCAGGAAGGAGACACCACCGGAACGGTGCACAGGGGATTGCGGAGAAGCCTTAAACACGACCAATCGATGAGCCCATGTAGCCTTGGCAAAAGTCCCAGCATCAGAGCGTCCACTTTCGCATGGGAAGGCTTCCAATTTGATTGTGTTCAGGCCCCTCATTATACACCCTGTTAAATTCTTCTGGCCACTTTCCTGAAATGGGCGGGTGCCACGCCCACCTCAGGAGGAGAAGAAAGGTTCCATAAGTCACACCCAGCAACTTTACTGGCAAACAACATCTTATCTTGTAATATCACACTTTTGCCACAAATCAGCTTATCTACCCTTAACTTAAAGATTTCTAACTTCTCAAACAAGTAAACATTTTTAAATGCACAAACAAGTTCTTATCCTAATTTAATCAGTCTAATGTAACATTTCTAGATGTCACAAGCACATTCAATCTCACAAACACTTCACATTTGCTTTAAGCAGTCTAATGTCTTGTGACTCTGTTCTTTTAGCCTAGAGAAATGACATCAATGTCATTTCTCGTGCTTCTGACATATGGGCAACTATGCGTTATTGTAAAAATTCCCCAAGAAACAAAAGGGTCCAAGGCCAAAACATTTCATAGGCATTACACTGGCCCATAGGCTCGTTCACACCATACTTGCATGAAAACTGTAGGAAACTGATGAGCAGATTTAACTTGCAGAGACATCAGTTTACATACACGCTTGAATGGGTTTTATACACATTGCAGGTTCCTGTGCAAGAAAAATCTGCACCGGATACTAGTGTTGTGGTGTGAACAGAGCACATAAAGAATAATTGATTTTGTTGTGCCCTTGTTGAAAGCGTGCAGAAAAACAGACGTCTCTGTACCATGTGTGAACGAGCCCTTAACTGCTTGCCAACCGCGCTATAGACGAAAGACTACTAAAGTGCGGTTGTCCAGTGCCCTGATTATCAGTGCCGCATATCAATGCATAATCGGTGCCTCATCAACGCTCATCAGTTCTGCCTCATCAGTGCCACCTCATCAGTGCTACTTATTAATGCCACCTCATCAATGCACATTAGCGAAGGAGAAATATTACCTGTTTGCAAAATTTTATAACAGAAAAAATGTTTTATAGTGCAAAAAATAAAACCCAAGTGGCCATTAAATACCACCAAAAGAAAGCTCTATTTGTGTGAAAAAAATTGTAAAAATTTCATATGGGTACAGAATTGCATGACTGTGCAATTGCCATTCAAAGTGCAACAGCACTGAAATCTGGCCTGGGCAGGAAGGGGGTAAAAGTGGAACTAAACTCACTGATTTAACAAATTAACAAAACATGGCATGTCATGAATGATAACTGTCACATCTGCCTGTGCTCTCAAATGAACTGTGAAACCATCAAATGGCCCTAATCACATGTGCAGCATCATGGCAACTGCAGATCAAATAGATGTGAAGATGGCAACTTTCTTGGCTGGAAAAGGATAGGAGGGATTAGTTCTGCTTTTAAAGCCTTCAGCCCCCATATACATACATATGGGTAACTCTACACTGTTTATCTGTAATGGCTTTTAAAGCATCACCTATGTACAACTTACTGAAGTTTGTCACTGTGCAAATTTGAGGCATCAATTGGCCATAGATGGGCAAAATTTTAAACAAAAATTTGTAGAAAAAGAAGGTTCTTTCATTTTTCCAGTCATTATGTGAGGTCCAATTAATGTTCATTTTCAACTGCAGTGATGAGAAAATTCAAAGAAGCAGGTTCGAAAGTTTTTCTCAGAAGAATTAATTTGTAACAGTGTATGTGTTTTCGTTTGGTAAAGTCTGTTCATTGTAAAATCTAATGTTAAAAGCAAATTAAAACTTTAAAACGACATTCGAATGTTCTGGTAATTTTCCTGCAAATTTTCCTAAAGCTGGCCACAGATGGATAGAACCTCAGCCAGTTCAGCAGGGAATGGCTGAGATTCGATTCATGAATGGGCAGGCAGGTTGTACTGAAGTCGAACCATCGATCAACTTCAGTACAACCTGTCAGTTTTTTTCTATGTAATCACTGCTGGAGGCTATAGCCATCAGCAGTGATCACTGTGTTTTGCCAGCAAGAAAGGATTCACTGGCATAACACAATACTGCTGTGGGAGGGATTGGCTATGGAGTCAGAGTTGATGAGGGAATCAAGCAATTTTTGTTCCTTCCAGCCTTGGTCAAAAGAAAAACAAATTGCATCATCCAAGGCCTGTTTAAGACTTTTCCTAAGAATTTTATTTGAAATTCTATCCATCTACTGCCAGCTTTAACATGTTACGTATTGATTTACTCAACACAAGCTCATATTTTATATTTTTTAAATAAATTGGGCAATATATTGTGTATGTATTAGTGATGCACTGATTTATCGGCCGCAGAAAATTATCATCCGAAAATAGGGTTATTAACGTTATGCTGATAGAGAAAAAACAAGGTGGCAATAATGCTGACGTGTGTTTTTTTTTTTTTTTGAAAGGATAATTTCACCTTTCATAACATGTTACACCCATATTCAGGGTGTAACATGTTATAAAAGGACTGGTAGCAACTTCCCCGCTTTGACAGCTAGCAGGGTATCTTCTCCTCCCACTAGATGTCAACATTTTTTAAAAAACGCGACTGTGGCAGGCTCCATCTGGCCAGTCGTGTCATTGATTTACAGCAGGGGTGTGGAATTTAAAAAAAAAACAAACTACTTGTCCATGGACTAAATCGGGGCCCCAATCTAATTTTCCCTCATGACAATCTACTTCGCCAGATAAAAATTTTTTTTTTTTTTTTTAAACCAAACCCGTATTAGAATTGGAGGTAATTTTAGGAATGTCTGGGGCTTTTAAAAACAAAAGAGGCGTTATGGCGACATAAACATGTAATATTTTTAACATTGTGCTGTTTATCTCCTCCTCCCTGCCTCTCTCCAGCACCACAGCCGGGGACTAGCAGGAACGGGAGAGACCTTGCAGTGTGATGAACAACGATTGGCTGCTCATCAGGAAAGGGTGGGTCAGGGCTTACATTTCATCCCTTTTGCTGCCAGAGCTGGTTTTGTGTTTTTTGCACACATTTAAAAAATAATTTTAGGCCTGAAGATTACATAAAACTAGTGGTGCACCGAAATGAAAAATCTGGTGCCGAAACCGATATCGAACATTCAGAATGCATGTGGCCAAAAACCGAACAGAAACCAAAATGTCTGCGTTTGTGGGGTGGGGAGGCTCTGATTTTTTTTTTTTGTATTTTTTTTCTACTTTCATGTATATTTTTATTTATTTTGTTTTAACTTATGATTTTATTGCTATCACATAGGGGACCAATATGAGATAGCATATGAGTGACAGGTTCTCTTTGTAGGGGGGAGGGGGTGGGGAGAGGAGCAGTGTATACAGAGAGGCTCCCTCACTGGCTGTCACTATGGGGTTTATTTACTAAAGCTGGAGAGTCCAAAATCAGACTCCCTTCTGCATAGAAACCAATCAGCTTCCAGGTTTCATTGCCAAAGCTTCATTGAACAAGCTGAGGTTAGAAGCCGATTGGTTTCTATGCAGAAGGGAGTCTGATTTTGGACTCTCCAGCTTTAGTAAATAAACCCCTATATGTTGGTGCCAATTTTTAAATGGAATTACTGGCTTCTTTTTTTTCTTCACTATAGCTCACAGAATTAGCTGTCACTTTCCCTGGAGCTAAAAGGAAACTTTGTTTCTTTTATCCCGGGAAAGACACTAAAAGGAAACATTTGTTTCTTTTAACTGGGGAAAGAAACTACAAGGAAACTTTGTTTCTTATAGCTGGGGGGAAAAAAGACAGCTGATTCTGTGAGCTACAGTGAAGAAAAAAAAAAAAAGACGGTAATTACATTTAATAACTGCCACTGACATATAATGACTGCCAGTCACGATACACACTGCTCCTCTCCTGCTTTTCTACACCCCCCCCCATCTGCAGTACACAGAGTCTCCTGTATCGGCTAAATTTTTCTTCTCGGCCGAATGCCGATAGGGCTATTTTCGACTGATATGTTTCGGTGGCTGAAATTTGGGTGCATCCCTACATAAAACCCCCAAACATATATTTTATGAAAGCAGAAACCCTAGAGAATAAAACAGTGGTAGTTCCAATTTGCATGATTTTACCACAAAATGTTAGTAAAAAATACAAGTAAGTTAATTTTAGGGCACAAAAAAGCAATATATTACCCTACCTTTTTTGTAAAATATAAAAGATGAGGTTGCAGTGAGTAAATACAATTTGTCAAACCTTAAATATGTGCACGCTCGTGAAATGGCAACGAATTTCAGTACCCTATATTTTCTATAGATCGACACTTTAAGCTCCTTATAGGTCACCAGTTTAGTGTTACGAAGGAGGTTTGGTGCTAGAATTATTGCACTCATTCTGGCGTGTGTGGTGATATGCGACATGCGATACACATGAGCATTTGGCGGATGGGGGGCTGGTATGTTTTGGGTGTAACTTTAAATTTTTACAATAAAAAGAAAAAATTTTTTTTTTACTTCTTTCTATCCCATATGTGATGATTTTTGGTGACAGGTTCTCTTTAAGACATCCAAGGTCTAAAAGACCCTGCATGTCTCCCCTCTGCTCCACTGAATGTAATGTGGTGCACCCGGGGATTGCATTACAATCTCTCAATGGGGACCCGAAAGTGAAATCGTAACATCACTTCCGGGTCAGCACAAGAAGGCCCCTCTAGCCAACAGTGAGCCGGGCCCGCAGATGGGCAAGCGGAGCCCGGGAAACCTCACGGTGGGGTTCTGGGGTTGCAGAGAGGCTGGCACTGTGTGGAAGCAATCGGCAAATGCTTCCACCTGACAGGTGAGCCCGTTGCTTGGCCGCAGCAGGGCTAAAGGTAGAACAAAACTACATGTCCCGGGCGATAGGAATCCAACATCCCTGCACAGTATTCTGTGAATGAGAAAACTACAAGTCCTGACAGCCTTCTTAACCTCCTTGGTGGTATGATTCTTTCCGATTTTTTGTGCTGAAAGCGGTACCATTTTTTTGCATGGAAATATGTAGTTTTTTATTGTAGGCTGTAATTTTTAGGAATAACTCACTGAAATCTGTACGAACACGAGTCTAGTAAACATCCCGGGTATGATAAAACTTGAAACACAAAATCATAAATTATAATTTAATAAATAATCATAAAAAATAATATAATACATTTAATTCAATAATATAATAAAACCAAAAACACTGAAATTTGAAATACAGAGGCAAAGTCACAAAATCGTTTTCAGTGTCTGATGACGAATTTCCCCACGAATCATTATCACTCAATTCTGCAAGTGGTTCTGATTTACTATCGCTGTTCTAAAACGGCTTTTGACGTAAAGGGACGCTTTTTGGACGCCATGGACATTTCTAAGTTTCCAAGCAGAAAAAACATTCAAAATGCAGGCAGGGCACAGGACAAAGCAGTAGGGACAAAATATATGTGAAATGCATTGAAACAGCAATGACAGCAAAAATGAAATTTTTTAAAAATTTCAAATTTCCTGCTGGTTCCAGCGCCCGTACGTCCCGACGTCACAGGGACTGGAACACAGAAGCCGGATGCCGGCATCGGCCGGAGGAGATGGCCAGGGACGTTGCAGGGGACACATCGCGGGAGCGAAGGACAAGGTAAGTGCTGCAGGGACCCCCTGAGCAACACCGCATGGTAAGCCCGAGTGTAGCTCAGGGTTACCGCTCTTGGTACTCAAATTTTACCCCGAGCTACATTCGGGAATACCGCTAAGGAGGTTAATGAACTACCATGGCGCTGTGGTAGTTGATTAATTCTTCCTGTCAGAGTGTATCATCTTGCTCATACGGGAAAGCAGATATACTGACAGGTCTGCAGGAGTCCTGCATCGCACCAGCGATCTACGGATTGCGGATGGGTTTGATGAACGTGCACAATTATTACATATCAAAAATTGCAACTGCTGATATTTTGTTTTCCAGGATCTCTACTTTCAGAAACAATATAATGTATGGGGGGTTTAAAGTGGAGTTCCAGCCCACACCACATCCCAAAAAAATAAAAGTCAGCTGCTGACTTCTAATATTAGGGCACTTACCTGTCCATGCATGTCCTCCCCCCAAATAGATTCTTCAATCAGCTGTCAGATGCAGGCGCCACCATCTTGACTAAGGAAATGGAAGTGAAGCCTTGTGGCTTCACTGCCGGTATCCTACTGGGGGGCTGTCAAAACCAAGTACCCGCTCCCCCCTTCCCCC